>NW_010136201.1:0-16623 GCF_000699245.1 Pterocles gutturalis | reverse complement strand
CAACACCTCTTGGGGGCCAGGCGCAGATGGTTTTCCAGAGCAGGCCATCAGAGGCATCTCCAGATGAGGACAGCATAGACTGCCTGTATGGGTAGGGATGCATGTCACCAGGTGTGGAGGAGCGTGCATCTCCACCCTGTGTAGACATGACATGTTTCTCCATGTCAGGTTGAATCCTGGCATAGGCAGGTTGGAGGAGTTTCTCATGGCAATGGTGCAGGTACCAATGGGTCACACTCTTAGTCCAGAAGAGGCAAAGCTGCTTATGAACCAGACGGTAAAGCAGGTCCAGGATACTCTGAGCATCCCGGATGATGTTGCTCGGCACCTCCTCATGCACTGCAGGTGGAATGTGGATTTCCTGATCCAGTGCTATGTGGAGAACTGTGAGACCCTGCTCATCTCCTCGGGGCTGCAGGTGCAGGATGCCCAGCTCCCCCCAAGCCCAGGAACCCACTGCCCAGTCTGTGTGAACCAGCTGTGTCCCACTGAGAAGCCACCAACCCTCTGCTGCATGCACTACTGCTGCAAGGTGAAGGTCCTGGGGTCTTTGGGTCCTGTAACTTTGCAGGGAATTGCTGCTGCCTAGTTGGTTGCAGTTGGTTGGCTTTGTCTGAGGCTGTTATCGGGTGATTTTCACAGAGCTCTTTTATTCTCTTCTCAGCTCCCTCATTTGTTGCGATGCTTCAGTTCCTGATTAGTCTGTTCCCACTTTAGTGCTTTTGAGTGCTTGTCCGCGGATTGTGGTGGTTTTGTGCACCCTCTGCTGGGTAGGGTGTGCTTCCAAGGGTCACATGACCCAGGTGGCGCAGCATCTGTTAAGCTCTGATCTCTCCTCTTCTGCCTTCACAGCCCTGTTGGAGTGAGTATCTCACAACTCGCATTGAACAGAACATGGTTGTCAACTGCACCTGTCCCATATCTGAGTGCCGTGCACAGCCAACTACAGCCTTCATTTGTTCCATTGTTTCCTCCAAGGAGATTATAGACAAGGTGAAGTAGGAGAGGTGGTTACTGGGTGCCCAAGCTCTGTTTCATTTTGATCAGCACTAGCAGATAATCTCGCTGCTGCTTTCCCCCTTCCCGTTACTAAGACGAGCAGTGTGATATCTGAGGCAGACCACATTTCTGCCCAGTGGTGTCTGTTGCTCTGATCATGGTCAATACCAGCTATTCAGGAAAGCATAACATCAGCAAAAGAGCACAGTGGTATTTTCTCTAAATGTGTCTCCACCAACGTGGTTCTTTCAACCAACATCTCAGGTGCATCCTTAGTTGAGGACCAGGTGGGACCTGTGGTAGCATCTCATGACAAGTATCTTCTGCTGGTGTGCTCTAAACAATTGTAAAATCTAGGACAAAGGAAGAGAAAACGTTTGAGCAATTTCATTTTATGGCTGCCTCAATGACTCCAGTGTCCTTTCTCTTCCATCAGTCTCTGGCTTTGAGCACTTCAGACTTTTGTGAAGGTGACAGAAGTTACCACATCAGACTTAATCTTCACTCTAAGTCTGTGTGGGTCTACAGACGTCTCTAAACTAGGCTTCCTGAACTCTGCTCACCTTAGCCTTCAGTCAGTAGGGGGCTGCTTGTTCTGATGCAGAAGCTACTTTTTCTCCCTATTCTTTCAGTTTTTGGTTATTACTTAGAGCTGAATGCCCTCCCCACCTAATGGCAGAGATGTGGCTGTTGCATGACAGACTCTTTTTGTTAATTGCTGGACAGAACAGGTATCTCATCTGTTTTCCACTGCTCCTTTGTTTGACAGTTCTCCACCAGCAATTGCTTCTCCAAAGATACGCTCCTCTTCTTCCAGCTTGTTACTGTCATTTTGATCCACTTCTAAGGAGGAATGAACAGTGGTCATAAAGGTTGCCCTATCTTGTAATTTTTCTTTAAGCTTGCAAACTGACAACCAAAATGGCTACAGAAAAACATTTCCTTTGATGATGTTTCTTTTGTATCTTGTTTTGTATAAGAAGAGCTTGGAGAATTAGTGCATGTGTCTGGGCAGTTAGTTCTTACTGGCTTTGCAAATCCTCTAGCCACACCTGTCTGAGAGCAGGATTTAATATCATGTTGCTGTGGCTATTTTATAAAAAAAAAAAATACTGCAGGTCAACAGAAATTGCAGCCAATTTTAACAAGTTGCTCTGCTGCTCTCACTGAAATGTTATCTGTTTCCCTTTTTGCCCAGTAAGTGGCATCGCTGGAGTGTTAATGCCTTGTGCAGAGTCACACATACAGTCATAAAATATCTTAGATTACAATAATCTGTGGAGATCTCTGGTCCAACCCTGTGCTGAAAAGGTCCACTAGCATCTTAGGTTAAGAAAAGCATTGACAGCAGGCTGAGGAAGGTGATCCTTCCCTTCTACCCCGTGCTGGTGAGACCACATCTGGAGTTCTACGTCCATTTCTGGGGTCACCAGTACAAGAAAGACATGGACATACTGGGGAATCCAGCAGAAGGCCACAGAGGTGTTTTAGGTTTTGGAACACCTCTGGGAGAAGCTGAGAGAGCTGGGTTTGTTTAGCCTGGAGAAGAGGAGGCTCAGGGATGGATTTTATCAACGTGTAAATACACAGTGGGATTAAGGAGCCATATTCTTGGTGATATCCAGTGAAAGGATAAGAGGCAGTGGGCACCAATTTATATACAAGGAATGACATTTAAACACAAGAAAACTTTTTTTGACAGTAAAGGTAAGGGGACATTGAAACAGGTTGGGCAGAGACGCTTGTAGTCTCTATCCTTGGTACCCTCAAAACACAACTGGACACAGTCCTGAGTAACACTGCTTTGAGCTGGAGGCGTTGGACTAGGTTTTCTCTCCAGAAGTGCCTTCCAACCTCAGCTATTCTGTGATTTTGTGAAACAGCCTCCAGATATGAAAGGAGGGGTGGGGAATGAAAGAGTAAACTAACTTAGTGTTACTTTGTTGTGAGCAGTTGTTCAGTCAGATGTAGAGCCCGGAGGCACGAGTCCCCAGTTGTAAGGCCTAACCATGCAGCTTCTCTGCCTTAAATCTCCTTCCTGGCTTCTTATTACAGTATGAAAAAGCCCTCCTCAGAGGCTATGTTGAGTGTTGCTCCAACCTGACATGGTGCACCAACCCTCAGGGCTGCGATCAGATCCTCCTTAAGGATGGACTTGGCTATGGGGCAGCCTGTTCCAAGTGCTCCTGGATGTCCTGCTTCAACTGCAACTTTCCAGAGGTGAGGCTGAGCTGAATCATGGGCAATACTGTCTTACATTTGGCACACACCATTCCGCTTTTGTGTGTGTTGACTGGCTCTTTCTTTCAGGCCCATTATCCTGCCAGCTGCAGCCACATGTCTCAGTGGGTGGATGATGATGGCTACTATGAGGGAATGACAAGTGAAGCCCAAAGCAAACATCTGGCTAAGCTAATTTCGAAGCATTGCCCAAGCTGCCAGGCTCAGATAGAGAAAAATGAGGGGTGCCTGCAGTGAGTATCTATTTTTGTTTGCTGCTGGAGACAGGAGAGGGCAAAGACATACAGTTAGGTCCATTGTGCTTGTTTGTTGGGGTTTTTTTTGGCTGTGGAGTAAGGGTTATAGCAGGTCTGTTTTATTGTTTGAGGAATGAGTGATTGCTTCTAATTCCTAGGAAAAGTAAAATATTCCTCAGGATTCAAAGTGAAATCCATTGATAGTTTCCAGCAGAGGCTTTACAAAATACATGCAGGGAAATGGATATTACTGAGTGAATTGGAGTGACTGGGTTGCACACTCCAGCCCTGTGATGTAGGAGAGCACTGAGAGGAACTCTCTGCAAGTGGCTGTTAGGACTGAGTGATTCCCATTGTTCTTCTCCTGCCATGCAGTATGACGTGTGCAAAGTGTAACCATGGCTTCTGTTGGCGTTGCCTCAAGCCCTGGAGGCCGACTCATAAGGATTATTACAACTGCTCTGCTATGGTGAGTGGTTTGCTATATCCCAGCGGTTTATGCTGGTGTTGAGATGCACCTGGCCTCTCAGAGAGAAGGTCAGAATCTCCACTTGTGCTTTTTCCTCTGGACTTTGCACGCTTGCCAGTAATATTGATAGTATTGTCAAAGTCTGTATGTGTGGTACCCATTTCCAGGCAGCCCTGGTACTTGAGGGAAATTGCTACAGGTTACTTCTACCTTTCCCTTCAGGTGAGCAAAGCATCTTGGCAGGAGAAGCGTTTTCAGGATTACAATGAGAGATGCACCTTTCATCATCATGCAAGGGTAAGGCCTCTTCCTTCCTTTGCAGCTGCTGACTCTGTTGCCTTAGCCCTGCTGAGCAGGACAGTTTCTGTTGTGTCTAAATATATTTCCCCTGAAGCTAAGGAGCAGGCTTTGGATCCAGGAGGATGGTTGGTCATTTCACTGTTGCTCTGATGTAATGGGTAGTTCTTCACCTGCTTTCTTTCTTCTGCTGTGGAAACTGAACACCTAACTTGTGTTGTTCACGTGCTCAGCCTGACGCAGTATGTAGAAGCGATGGCAACTGAAGGCTGAACTCTGTCTAGAGCTACTGAGATACTGTAAAAGGTTGAAGTGATGGCACAGCAGAGATGTCATAGTTGGATGCAGTAAATGCTTTCCTGCTGCCTGCATCTTCTGGGATGGCACTTCAGGATGCTTAGCAATTATCTGTGTGGAAGGTGCTGTTTTTTCAGTCTTGTGGATCTTGACGTTGACTTTTTTTTTTCCCCCCTCCTGTGGTTATTGCAGGAATTTGCTGTGAGTCTGAGGAACAGAGTTTCTTCCATCAGTGAGATGCCAAAAATTAGGACTTTGAACTTTGTTCTTGATGCCTGCAAACTGCTAGAACAGGCACGGAAGGTAAGGCTGGGTAACAGACTTGCTGAGGTTTAGGTCTAATTCTATTGGTGCATAAAACGTGCCTTTCTTAAAGTGAGGAGACGCCAACCTTGCTCTACTCCAAACAAGGGGAGACTGAAAAAGCTTGAAGGGAGGAACAGTATCAGGACAGGGGAAGAGCTCATGTCTGCCTTTCCCTGCTCTCACTCTGAGTTGGGCTCTGTCTGCAGTGTTCCTCACAGTCAGATCATAGGATTTGGAGCTTAGCTCAAGATGATACCATTGAATCAGCACAAGGATCTATATTTAGGGTTTTCGTATACTGGATTTGGTCCATTCCAATTTGAAATGCCCCAGTGGTGGTACTTACCTTTTGAAAGCTCTCTTGATGCTGTGTTACAGTTAGAACATCCCTCTTGATGCTCACGTTATGATTTTCCTTTCTTAAATTAATTTCATGAGCCATAGGTGTTTTGGGAGCACTGTTACCTACTGCGTGCCCTGGTAGCCACGTTATGAAGGATTTGTAATGCAGCCACTGAATGTGTGCAGTAAGGCTGTGACAGCATAGGCCTGCAATGTCTTCTATCCCCTGAAACATAGGAAGGAGGTGGGAATTGCGTTTACAGTATTGCTTTTGCAATATATACCTTGCTTGTGCAGGCAGACTTGATTTTGAGAGAGGAATGTGGAACAAGGATGTCTGGCCCTGTTTTGTCTTTTCAGTATGGTAGCCCCTCCATTTGCCAGGGTACATATCAGTGTTGCTTGCTGCTGCTGGCTCTTCTGCACCATTTCTTTAAATGGAAACAGTGGTCTTGTTTTCTGCTGAGTGCCCGAATGGCTTTAGGGATCATTAAATTCATAATAGGAGTCTGTCACTTGTTGAAAAGCCTTTGTCATGGGCTCTTGGTTCTCTTAGTTCATTGCTGCTTGAGTTCAACCTGGTCTGCCCAGCGATGTGTAGATCTGTGATGGTTGTTTTGACTCTCTGCCTGCTGGTCAATCACATTTGTTATGCATTTACAGTCTGTGTTCTTGTGATGGCTTGCAGGTGGGAACAATCAGTTATTTCAGACTTCAGTACAAAATAATTACACATTCATCTGCGATCCTATGAGTAACTCTAGGTAACCTGGTGCTGCTGTCACTTGGCGTAATGGTTCACTGGGCTATAGCCACAGACCAGAAGCACTGCCAGGCTTCTCTCAGTCACTGATACCTAATGAAGTCTGTAAGGGTTTGATGCTACTCTCTTCTTGCGCACTCTGAAGCTGAAGGAGAATGCTTACAGCATGATATGTACTGCTCCAGGTGCTGGCCTATTCCTGTGTGTACAGCTACTATAACCAGGACACTGAGAGCATGGATATTGTGGAACAGCAGACTGAGAGCCTGGAGCTGCACACTAATACTCTGCAGATCCTTCTGGGTAAGTCCCACAGCCTCTCCAAAGCAGAGACTAGCATTCCCAGCTGTCTGGTTCAAAGGGTGGCAGCTCTGTAGTGGGGCAATAGTATACACACCAGCATGCAGCTGGTCTCTCTCACTTCTCACAGCCCATTTTTACCTTCTTGATATCATATCTGGAAAGTCCACCAAAGCAGTTTGGCTGCCAGCAGAGACTGATGCAGTAAGGAGCAACATGTTCCCTTCTGAAAGAGGAATGTGTGTGCACAGGAGACCAAAGTAGCTGTGACTGGTGTCATAATCAGAGCCAAGGGACTCGGTCTCTGCTTAAGAGTGTGGGAAGCAGTGTGACCTTGTTGGCTTTGAATTGCAGAGGAAACCCTCCTGCAGTACCAGGATCTGGCCTCTTCTCTTCAACTCCTGAAAGAAGAGTGTGTCAGTGCTGGCTTGGAGTTGATACACCAGATCAAGGAGCGTCTCTTTGCAATTCTCTGGCACTCCACACAGGTGAAGTCCACATGCCTGTTAGTGGCTTGTCTTGCTCTGGTCTAGTTTGATCTTGGGCAAACCTAGAAAGGGGCTTGATCAGCTGAAGGGATAGACTCTCAGTGCTGTGTGCATGTAGGGAAGGGGTTTGCAGCACAAGATACACCCCAAATCCCATATTGTCTCTTTCTTCTGGTTGTTCGTCCGTGCTAGCAGGATTTCCACATTGGGCTCCAGACTTTGTCAGATCCTGGTCAGAGAAAGGTGAAACTCTCGAATGTGCCTACTTCAGCCGCTGCCTGTATAGGGTGAGTTTTTTTAGCAGAGTGACAGGGAAAGGTGGGTGAATGCAGGCAAAAAGCAGGTGACCAGGCTTTTCTCCTGTGCTTGCTCACATACGAGAGGTAATAACAGATACTGATTACTTGCATCCTATGTTGTGGTTTGAGAAAATAATGTAAGTGACATAGTGGTGTAGGGACACCGGCGAAACCTCCACTTGGTATGCAGCTCTGGTCAAGAAAGCTCCATTGCTGGCAGACCCAGTTATGGAAGTCACTCTCCCAGGACTCTTTTGGGTTTCTGTGGGGAGTCACGCTCTTTCTTCAGAAATGTGTTGGAGATTTAGGAAGGTGTCTAGATGAAAGAAGCAATAATAGGAATATACATGGGAGGAGATGGAAGGGCCTGACATTTAAGAAGGGAATGGAGAAGAGGTGACACAGCTCTAAGATAGTGTGTTGAGAGGTGAAATGGATGGTCTGTTGTTTCCCTGTCCTAGAGTACTGACCTGGCAGGTGTTAAGTATGATTGAAAGGTGATGAGTTCGAAACAAAGTCCATTCCTATATGACATGCTGTTTAAACCAAGAAACACAACTGGCATCTATCCCAGTGTGACTAATCTCCCCTGACAGCTGCTGTGTTTCCAGGAGCTGAACAGAGTGCTGAGTGTTGCAAGAAAGAATGACAACTGGGTCAAGAAACACTTTGTTTCAGAGCAGGGTTTCTGGTCTCCTTGAAATGAAGCTGAGGCACCAGAGCTGGTGGCAGACTGCTGCTTGTTGACACAGTCACAGGTGGCTCTCTGACACAGCCCTGTGCTTCATGCATGGACAAGGCCATTTAATCACCTTCTCCTACAGGCAGCTGCATGGCTGCTGTGTCCTTGAGGCATGGCTTTGGGTGGGGATGCTGAGGTGATGGTGGTATGGAGGATGAGGGTGATGTGGGGCTGGGTTATGGTTGCTGCTCACAACTGGTGCTCTGCTCTGATGCTCTGTTCCTCAACAGGCCAAAACATACCATATTGTGTGACTCCCCCAACACAGATGAAGGTGGCAAAGAGGTTGAAGATGAGGAGTATGAACCACAGTGGCAGGAAGACTATGATGATGATGATAACTTTGATGAAGACAACTTCCTGTTTGATGATGAGTCAGATAACCTTGATTGTGACTCTTACTTTGATGATGATGATACCTATGACTAGAAGTGGGCAGTCACCCAGCTGGCTAGCCTGGACCTCTGCCTCTACTCTTCCTCGACCAGTTTGTATTGGTCTCTTTCCTCAAAGACAGTGAGGAGCTCTCGGGGAGAATGAAGGGACATTTCATCTGGGGGCTACTTACTCAGTGACTCCCCTTTAGTATGCAGAAACATTGTCCTGGACAGATGGGCTGTGTCACTGTGCCACCTCTCTCAGAAAGACATCTCGCCTTTCTCCCTTGTCTCCATTTCTGCCCATAGGTATCTAATTGCATTAGAAAGTCACAGTCCAGCTGCAAAGTGAGGGCTGCTTGTCACCTGTTAAGGGACTGTTCAGTGTCCTTGGATCTGCTCTCCCCAAGGACTGAACACAGGTGAGTGTGGCATGTGTCCTAGTATGGCACTGTCTAATCCAGCCTGTGTCTGGGAATACTAGAAAGCGATGTGTTTACACTCAAGTCAAAGCCTCCCCTCTGGAGCTGGTGGGATTCCCTCCAGAGACACAGATGGATGTGGTTCAGTGCATTCCTCTAGCTGAGGGGAACAGCTTGTTTGCTGGTGGTGTTGTCTTCTCTGCTATGAAGCAGCATGGGCTGCTACGAGTGGCATAAGTTTGCAGGACTGTTTTTAAGTGTATAAAAATGTACACACACACATATGAGATATATATATGTGCAGAGGTTGTTCGGATAATTCTTTATCTTTGCAAAAAAAAAAAAGGAAGAAAACCCTGAGGAACAAGGGTTGAAAAAAGTTCTGTTTAAAACAGGAACAGTTTTCTTCTAGCACAAGCCTCCTTGTTGTCTGTGGGGAACATGGGTGTGAGGGGAGAGCAGGACCTTCTCGAGGGAGGAGGATGGGACCTTGATGTGCTCATCCCAGGAGTTATTTGTGACATTGATGTGGGTTTGGGATCCTCACCCAGGCCCTGCGGTCTGCCCTGCAAAGTGGCTTTTCCTTCCTGGGCAGTTGAGGAAACAGTAAGATGTATGGGGAGGGATGGAAAAGAGAGCAGGGGAGCAGACCCCACAGAGGGATGGTGCTGGTGTTCCTGGGAGCAGGTGCAAGACAGAATGCCTGCATATTGATGAAGGTGGGAGCATCTGGTGCTAAGCAGGAGGCAGATGTGGGACTGTTAGGAGGGGTTTGGGGGTTGAGTTGGAGCTTTGTGGGATTGTTGTGGAGATACAGGCCTCTTCTCAGGCCTTGGGTAGCATCTGGGAGGGATGTGGGGTTGTTAGGGGATGCTGGGCAGGGGACAAGTACTGGGGCAGACCAGGGAGAGAGGACTGTTTTTTCCATTTTCTTCCACCCCCTTGCTCCTAGTCCTTGTTGCTACCTGGCTCGGAAACCACCCTGGTGTAGGGAGGGGAGGCAGGGATGAACATGGTTTGTAGAGGTTCTATGGATCCCCTTGGGGCAAGTTAAGGTGAAACGGCACCAAACAATTGCATACTGGCTTACAACTTTAATGCATATAATCTTTAGGGAAAAAGGGAAGCATTGAATGTAAAATGTAACAGAATTACCAAAAAAACCCAAATGGCTTGGTAACGACAACTCCTAACAACACCCACTGCCAACACCAAAACTTCCAACAATGTGATAACTATGAACGCTGTAATGACAGCACAACTACCAACAATACTAAAAACCTGCAATGCTTATAAAACTGGCAATCACTTACCAGTACTAAAACAAGCAATCACTTATCACAATGAGACTTTCCACAGAAACCTGCGGAACAAGTCCCAGAAGGAGCTGGCATAAAATTTACAAGCCTACAAGCCTGCTCTTTTTTTTTATTCACCTTTTATAGACCAAAGTTCTCAGGTCTCTGCTTAACTTTCTTTAATTAGCATAGGACATGATGGAGGTGTCTCCTTAATTTGCATGGGAAGCACCATCTTTTTTGTGCAGGTGCAAGAGGGGAAAGGGCAGCATTAACCCTTTCAACCCATAGGGTCAGTGGTTGTGCAGACCTTGGATTAGATTGTATTAGACTAACTTTGGCTGAACTTTCTTTGTTGGTGCCTTCAAGTGTGTGTGGGGGTGGTGACCCTGTCACACTGTTAAGCAAAAGAAGTTTGCTATGTCGTAGGAGTAAGGCTGTAAGTCCTTTGTTAGTGAGGGGAGTAAAGCCTTTGGTGCATTCCTCACTTCTTATCAGCAAGGAATACAACAACTGCTTTTTAAAACTGAGGTGTTTGAGACGTCACAAGACCTTTCCTTGTAGAAGGAATTATTAAGGTCTTATTTCTTTAAGAAAAAAAGAATAAGACCATGCATGTTGAGGTGCCCGTAGGGGACGGTCCTGACAAGAAGCAGCTCTAGCTACAGCATCTCCATGCAGACCTGCAGGAAGAATCATAGACTGGTTTAGCTTGGAAGGGACCTTTAAAAGTCACCTAGTCCACCCCCTGCAGTGGGCTTCCATTAGCTTGGGTTGCTCAGAGCCCCATCCAACCTGATGTTGAGTGTCTCTAGGTCTTTGCCACCTTTCTGGGCAACCTGTGCCTGTGTCTCACCACTCTCATTGTAAAAAAATTTCTTCTTTATATCTAGACTGAATCTCTCCTCTTTTAATTTAAACCGTTACCCTTTCTCCTGTTGCTGCTGGTCCTACTAAAAAGTCTGTCCCTATCTTATAAGTCCCCTTTCAGCACTGGAAGCTGCTGGAAGGTCTCCCTGGAGCCTTCTCTTCTCCAGGCTGCACACCCCCAACTCTCTCAGCCTGTTGAACAACCCCAACTCTCTCAGCCTGTCCTTGCACGGGAGCTGCTCCAGCCCTCGGACCATCTCCTGGGCTCCTCTGGCCCCGCTCTAGCAGTTCCGTGTCTGTCCTGTGCTGAGGACCCCAGAGCTGGATGCAGCACTGTGGGGGGGGGTCGGGTCTCACGAGAGCAGAGGGACAGAATCCCCTGCCTTGACCTGGTGGTCACACTTCTTTTGATGCAGCCCAGAATACAGTTGGCTTAAAGAAGGGGCAAGCTGCAACAAACTCCCATGCATGACATCTATACAATCTCATTGATGCAAATAGTTTACACAGAACCCTGAAGTGTATTGGGCAGAAAAGCTCCAAGGTTAAAGCCAAACACCGTTCTAAGCTCCCTGACCACAGAGAGTGAAACCAGAGTGTGCCCATGGGGGAGAAGGCAGCAGTACCTTCACACACAGGAATGCTTTGGTCCTCTGAGCCTCCTTCTGCGATTTGTGGTGCAGATTTTCGGTGATGTCCTGTGGCTGTTTCACCAGCTCTGTAGGGTCCATCAAGCTCATTGGCACAATGCTGAATACTAGAATGAAAGCAGATGGTTCAAATGCAAGAAGCTTTGCCATAGCTGCAGGTCTGCAGAGGTCAGCTGTGAACTAAGCCACCCTGAACTGGTAACACACGTCTCAGCGCTGCAACAACTCAGCAAATCAGTGCTTAAGCTAAGGCAGGGCATGAAAAACACACTCCCTGTGCCAGTCTCCCACCCAGTGCAACCATGAATTTATGGAGTGCTTCTAAATGGCTCATTTCACTTCAAGGAAATATTTTCTTTTGAAAAGCAGCAGTGTATCCTACTTGAAAAAGAAACAACCTTGATCCTTGCCTTTTCCCAGACCTTCTTCCTGTCCAGAACTCCTGGACCTTTTTTTGTCACCAGGCCTGGTTCCTATGCCTTCTTAACCACTAGCTACGTGTCCTTCTATACCAGTATTCTGTAACTTTCTGAAGGGGGAAAGAGAAACAGGTTAAAAAACCCAAACAAATAACAGACCAGCCGCTTCCCATCCCAGAAGTCACCTATTTTCAGTGACATGCAAGGGCTCCTTTGGAATCTTGCTTTTTTCGTAAAGCAGGCCATGCAAACAGAAAATACGTAAAGCAGCTGGGGAAGAGGAAGGAATGGCAGCTTTCTAACCACTTTCCTCTGTGGCTGTCTTCACAGCTACATGCATGTAGGCATGTACAATACAGAAAAGGACAGTGGATAAACTGCATCTCCTCCATCGCACTACTCAGACAGCACATCGGAGCACTGCAAAAACATATTTCAAGTAGGAAACCTTCCCCATACAAAGGCAGCTAAGCTATGGGAACAAGATATTCTCAAAGAACAGGCTCTTTGAACCACTGCCTTTTGGTTAGCAAGTTCAATGTTAGAAAGCAACAAAAGAAGCAGCATTCTCTTTCACATTTTACATAGCAGACTGTACCAACACAGAGTTCAACTCCAGTCTGAACCCCAGAATAAGAATTGCAAACTTAAAATTTCCAGAAAAAGAAAGGACTTTGAAGTGGAAACATCATAAAACATTCATGAAAGTAACAGCGGGCACATGCACATCCCTTATCACAAACTACCTGCAGCCTTACCCAAGTAAATGATATTCTCAGCTAATTCACAGCCACTGTGGTCTGGAAAATAGCGCACGGTCTCTTGGTCGTAAGCACCAAGCACATAGGTTGGAATTGGAGCTGGGGAGGAAAAACGCAGGCACTCTGTCTGCTTGAATTCAAGGACATTAGCACAAGCTCAGTCCACATTCATTAGGAATTCCGGCAGGTCCCATCCATTCCTACAGACCCCAGCACCACTCCTTTGCAGTGTGCTGAGTGAAGGGATGAGTTACACGGACTCCTGTCGGCAGTTGATCAGAAGACCTTTATTGCATTTTTACAGCACAATATATACTATTTCTTTAGTTACACACACTGTCCACACACCTGTTCCTGCTGTTCTATTGGTCAGCACGCGCTGTTCACATGCCTCAGGCTAACTTACAGTCGGTGCTTCTATAAAGCTTAAAATTAACATTGTGATACTTTTAGATCCGCAGCTTCTGAAAGAACCATGTATTCTTGCCAGTCTTGTATCTCTCCTTGATGCAACATTGTTGTTAAATTGTTTATCTTGCCATTACTCAAGCTCCTGTTCTGAACACCAAATTCCTTCTTGTATTCATTTCAAGGATGTATCGAACAACTCAAAGTTACTTGTATCAAAGTCACTTGCAGATTCCCACAGCTGAGGAGCAATAAGCACAGAACAAGAAACCTTCCTTCGAAATAAATCGCCAAGCCTGCTGTTTCCACAGATGCACATAGCACCAGCAGAGAATAACCTCTGCTTTAAATACAATTTGCTCCACTGCTGACACAAGCAGATCAACTCTGAAATGATCCTGAGCCCTAAAAACGTGGCTCTTCCCTAGGGCAATGCTAAGGAAACACCAGACCCCACAGGGACACCTGGTGATTCAGGTTAAGCTGATCTACATTTCTATGGCTGTCGAAAAACTGCAAACCATCGATGTTTTAGGGGAAAAGCTCACGTTCGCTAGCTCTTTGATTTACTTGGTAGAAGAACGTGCTGCATGACTTCACCTAGAACTGGTGGATATCGTAAGAAACACAATGAGAAATACCAGTTTTAATTCCTCTATGGCTAGGTGATCAATAAAAATTTATTTATCCACACAGCATAAGTCAAATCTTTTCAAGCTATGAGAAGTTAGAAAAAGCAATGACCAATGTCAGAGACACCTCCTGTAGACTTCCTGGCAGACCAGTACACCAGTAAGCTGGTCAACAGTTCACCTGGTCAGCAGGTCTTAAGTTTTTCACTGAATCAAAACTAGCAATAGTTTCCTATTTAAGAAGGGAGAGCAGCACAAACACAGCAGCTCTGCTGGAGCTGTTGTTAGGCTGTTGCTTGAAGTTCCTGCTCCCACAGCCAGAAGGTACAGGAGATTGCTTTCAACTGCAGAGCACAGTTTGAAAACCTTATGAGCAGCTTAAAACCAAAGTGAAGTGACACGAATCTTATTTGTATCTACATGCATATAGGTGAAGTTACAGGCTACAGATTTTTTTCAACAGTTCAAAGAGTAAAGACAAATCAAGTGAGAATGAGCAAAAACACATCAGCCCAGGGAGGACTTTGCTGTTAACACACGCTCTTCTCCCTGCACACACAGGAGAGCTTCCTTGGGGAGCAAAGTTTGAAGCAGTAACAACTCTCCTTATATTCTCATCGTAACAGGAACACAAGGCAGCATGCCCCGCCACGGGAAGTCCTCAGCCACAAGCAGCAGACGGGACGACCTTTCTCCAGACAGCTCATGCAGATGCACAAATGAGGGAGTAACTGGGGGTGATGCAGCAGCAGAGAGGAACTGGACAGCAAGAGTCCCAGCTCCTTTCTGGCTTGCCTCACACCAGGGGCAAGAGCCAGAGTAACACTGAAGAGGAAAGAGAAACACTACAAATGTTCGTGAGGTAGCATCTCCCTTACAAGAGGGGTGTGTAAAGAGGCAGAGGAGTCTACACAGGACTTTTCATATCCATGGCTGGGAAAACATCTTCAGCACACGAGCTGCAGGGACCAAGGAGGAATGAGCAAACCCTGCTCCTTTGGAAAGCTGCCTGATATCCATGGCTGAAAGAACAGAGATGGTCAGCCCGCCAGCACCTCAGCTTTCCCCTTTCTCCTCGGGCCTGAACGCAGTGAGGGGAAGAACAGCACTGCTACACACTGCAGAGAGGTCTGTGGTGGAAACGTGAAGGTGGGTGTGAACAGGGAATGATCAGAAATTTCTGCGAGGGAAGCACCAGGAGTGTCAGAAGAAGGGCTGGACACGGGCAGGTGTGCTGGGGCCCCCGGCCTGCTGACCGAAGCATGGTAAACATCTATGTACAGCTTTTAAAGCTACCTGGGTTGAGAAAATAAGGGCCGTTTCTCTTCTTCTCCCCTTCTTCTCCTCTTCTCCTTCTACTTTTCGTCTTCTCTTTTCATCTTCTCTTTTTGTCTTCTTCTTCTTCTCTTCTTATTCTCTTCTGCTTCCCACCTTCTTCTTCTTCTTCTTCCCTTCTTCTTCTTCTTCTTCCCCTCTTCTACTTCTTCCCTTCTTCTTCTTCTTCCTCTTCTTTCTTCCACCCCTTCTTCTTCTTCTTCTTCTTCTTCTTCTCCCCCTCTTCCTCTTCTCCTCCTCTTCTTCTTCCCTTCTTCCCCTTCTTCCCCTTCTTCATTCTACTTCTCCCCTTCTTCTCCTTCTTCTTTTCTTCTCCTTCTTCTCCTCTTCTCTTCTTCTCTTCTCTTCTCTTCTCTTCTTTTCTTCTTTTCTTTCTTTTCTTGCAGTAGGGCAGGTGGGTTGGGTTGTGTATAGCGACAGTAGGGCAGCTGGGTTGGGCTGTGCATAGCAGCAGTAGGGCTTCTGGGTGGGTGTGTGCATAGCGGAGGTAGGGTGTCTGGCTGGGGCTGTGCATAGCAGAGGTAGGGCGTCTGGCTGGGGCTGTGCATAGTGGCAGTAGGGCATCTGGGTGGGGTCGTGCATCGTGGCAGCAGGGAATCTGTGTGGCGCTGTGCATAGCGGCAGTAGGGTGTCTGGGTGGGTCTGTGCCTAGTGGCAGTAGGGCGTCTGGGTGATGCTTTGCATACTGGCAGTAGGGTATCTGGGTGGGTCTGTTGTAGGGGCGTTTTTTGCTGAAGTAGAGTTTTAACTATCATATTAACTTTAGACTTTATAATTATAAGATTAATAGAGAATCCTAAATGTAGTGGTGTTTTGTGTTAAAGTGGAATTTTAACTACGATATTAACTTTAGACTTTGTAATAGTAAGGTTGATAGAGGGTCCTGGGAAAGAAGAAAAATGGCCAGATGTCCAAAAGTATCCAATTATATGCAGAGGTATCCAGTTATACAGGATGTGAGAAAGATAAGGAGAAACTGAGATAAATTAATTAGCACAACTAAGTTATCTTAGAGATTGTGTTGACACAGTTTTGAAAATTACTTTCCCAGGATTGAAAGTAGCCAATAGTGATTTTGTTGTTAAGAATTTTGAATTATTGTATCCAATCAGTAGCTGCCAAATCTGAAAGAGCTCTGTCTAAAAGCATGTGTGCAACACACAATAAATGGCTTTCACTTTCATCATAATTGGCTCGTCTGGGTGGTGTCCAAGAACTCCGTGCGCTGATCGCAAAGAGCCCCTTGCGCTGATTACAATGAACTCTGCCAGTCGACTACATACTCTGCCAGTCGACTACATATGGTGACCCCGACGTGATGCCGCTTCGTTAAGGGTAAGAATCTTGGGCACCTAAGAAAAAGGCGGAGGAGACTGTTCGGGAGGGCGGGAGAAAAAGATTGTCCATATTGGACTGTTTGTATCGGCGGTTTCACCCGGCCTGGCGCCCCATTTCCCTTGGGGTTTTTGCAGTAAGAGGCGAAAAAATATCCCTAAGGGAAATAGCCCAAGAGGCAACCAGGAATGCACTGAGGGTGATGCCCAAGGTGGCTGTGCCGGCTGAATATGCCCTACGAGGCTGAAAATGCCCTACGAGGCCGAAAATGCCCTAGGAGGCTGAAAAGTGAGGTCACGAAAAAAGATGACAGCATGGGGAATGCTGGATCAGCAAC
>NW_010136200.1:0-31565 GCF_000699245.1 Pterocles gutturalis | reverse complement strand
CACTGTGTATGACTCATTTGTATATTTATTTGCGTATTTGTATATATTATTATAATTATTATTATCATTTCCAATGTTATTATAGTTTAATTATTAAATTGTTCTTATCTCAACCCACGAGTCTCTTTTCCCGTTACCCCTTTAATTCTCCCCCCATCCCCGGGGAGGGAGGAGGGTGAGTGAGTGGCTGTGTGATGTTTGCTGCTAGTCAGGGTCAAACCACAACAACTGGCCAGGAAATAACAGTCAACACAAACATTCAGTGATTGGAGACAGCAGACACTAGACCAAAGAGCAAGACAGTTCTTGACAGTGAGCATGAATATAAAGGAAAAGCTAAAAGAAACTTGCAGAGGGGCTGGATGGATAGATTTTTAATAATTTAGAGGAAAGACTACAATAATCTGTGGTTAAAGAAGACTTTGCAATAACAGCTTTCAGAGTTAGAAATCTCTCTGCAACCTGTGGATACCTAAGATATGAAAGAGTTGATTTACAAAGTGGGGGTTATCCACGGTTTCATGTGTTATATATAAACACATGTATACAGAAAGCTTTTTTTTCGTTGTCCTTCAGGCTCTTACAAATCTAAATAGAAAAGAAAAAGAGATATAGAAAACAAACAGATAACAGTTAAAGTTGGGTATGGTTACTAAATTTTATGTAGAACAAATCCATAGTGGAACAGGAAATTGAATCCAATAGGCTGAATTCCAGGCCAGTGGAATTCCTAAATCTTAAGCACAAATAGCCTACCTCCCTAGTACTGTTTTGTGCATACACACACATACATAAAAGATGTCTAAGACATAGAATTGAAAGGTCTAAACTCTATTCTTACTTGTGACAAAGCTTTTCTACTTGAAATTAAACATTATTTCCAGGTAGCTTAAATCATCACAACTACATTGAAATCAGTCATCTTTGTTAACAATTATGTGTACAGTCTTCGGACATCAAAGTTATGTTTAAGAGTACTAAACTGTATTATACAAATGAAAATTTCATGTTTTGTGTCTTTGTTTGACTAAATATGAAGCAATAACATTTTCCATTGAAAAACATTCTAGGGAATTTTAAAATTATTAGGTTTAAGACTGTCAGCTATCACCCTTGATTTTTCAAACTGGCTGACCATCTTTGGCTCGCACTGATTTCAGACAGAACGATACTCCCTTTATTTGTATGAAAACTTCACACCCATGTAAACATGGAATAACAGAGAAAATAAGTACAAAACCAGAGAAATAAGGGGACAGAAATGAAATATCTATATATTCCAATAATCAAAATTTGATCTCCTTTGTATTTAAATTGATGTCGAGAGGGAAATCTGTCATGCTTTTTAAAATAGCTCTATTGGTAGCTGTAGAAAAGCTGTCAGAAGTACCTGGCCTTCTGCTGCTGGGTCACTCTCTTGTGGAAGACTTTTAGCCAGTTCAACCTCCCAATAATAACAAACAGATGTACTTAATGCTACTGAATGTAAATATTATTCTAACACACTTTTGCCTAGTTTTCCATGAGGCCCTATTTTGAACCGTACATGCTTGTGAATCCCCCTGCCCAAAGGGTTCTGCAGGTGGCCTATCTCACAGTGCCATTAGAAAGTTAATTACCTACAAGGGAAGTTTAAACAAGTTGTTCCAAAAGCAGTGGAACTAATAAAGCCTGGTTTCCTACAGATTTGTGGCTTGCATCATTACCCCCTCCGTAATGCAACAGCCCAAGCCCCTTCTCCATAATCCTTTGATAAATTCCCCTCCCTGCAATCCACGCTGCCCCCCCATCCCTCCCATATCAATCAGCTTCAGGTCAAGCAAGAGGCAGCACACACCACATTTGCTTCCGAACACTGTGTGTGCCAGTTGCTTGGCCAGGATATGTGTACGTCTGGTATATACTGAAAGTTTTCCTTCCATAGGTGTACTAATATCTTTCCTACCTCTAGTTTTCTCACAATGAACAGGAAATTCATAATTCTGAGAAAACTGTGGCACGTAAATTCAGTTAAAATTGACCAACAAGTTCAGAAGTTTCTTTGGAAAAAAATTCTCTAATCACGGTCAGTGAATTATTTATTAGGTACATTCACCGGAAATTCAGTCTAAAATATCCCTTGCTCTCAGATCATTTATGTGTATTTTCCCATTACTTAAAAAGATATTTTCTCTCTTATTCTTTCTAACTGGTACTAAATCTTTGAGACCATTCCAATCACTGCCGCCCCTGGTTCTTTGTCTGAAAGAAAATTAGGCCTACAGAAAGATAAATGCACACCCACCAAAATGTATCGATTGTCATACAGCACTAAAATTAAAATAAGAATTTTTATTTTTCACCGCTGCAGAGAATGAGATCACAGTCTGAACCCCTCTCAGATACTTGAACTCTTCAAGGACCAAAGTGTTTTATTTCCTCTTGGTAAGCTTGTCCCACAGCTCTCACAGCATCTTTCCTTCACTAAGCAATGGCCTGAAAGTGTAATTTTCTAGGACTTTCCACTCAGTCCTCCTTAAGACTGCTTGTGAACTCCCTAGGTCTGTAAGCTATACAATGCAGGTTTCCTAGCCCCTCGGTCACAGAGAGATTAGATTTTTACAAGAGAGACCTTTCTTAACAGCAAAAAAATAATAAATGTACCTCCTAAAACAGCATCTGTGAACCTGGCCCAACTCATCCAAAGATATTTCTCTATCACTGAGTAACTATAATATGCATGCCTATTACTATCCCTGAGCTCTCTGGGCCAGTTTTGATTAATCTTTCCCCAGGACACAGAGCCTTCCAAGTCATGAATCATTTTGCTTGATTTTGTCTGCACTTTTCCATGTCAGCAGTTTTCCTGCCCCACCACATGATGACAAGAGCAGCACGCAGCGTTTGTTGACTCCCAAGTGTTACGCTAACTGTCACACAAGCAGAAAAGGCAGTGGAAACAGATCTGCTTTGTTTAAGGATGTGCAGTAATTTCATAGTCATCTCCCTGCTCTCTGGCTCCATCTATAGAAATACCAAACCTCCCTTCCCAAAATAATCCCCACAGAGTACTGGAACATTTGAGGCAAAATGGCTTTACCACAGGGTACTATGATACAGCCTACAAAAGTTTAAGTGGTGACTACACACTTACAACACCCTACTGTAATACCTGTTTTGGTAGGCTGATTCCACTGAAGAGCCTGACTCCGTAACATCAGAAATTCCCCATGACATACTTGACCTCCCCAGCACCCTTGCATCGCCCTCTTTAATGAACACACAGCTGCTAATGTTCTTTCCAATGCCCATCAGCTCTGTATCAGCCTTGCCCTTTGAATCTCTCTCTCTCTGTTGCCCCTATTTTGATGTGTTGCTGACTCCGCAGCAAAGCTACACCCTTATTTCGGTGGAGAATATGTTAACTACTTTTTCATGACAATAGTCATTAAAGATCTATCATGAGTCAAGCCTTCGGTCAGGACTTTGTTTATTCTGCATGAGAGCTTCAATGGAACTTGTTCCAACTCTATGCATTCATCTTACAGCTGATGAGAGACATAGGGAGAATTTTGTTTTGACCTTCCCAAAATAAACACTTTCAAGAAAAGAGATACAAAGTAAATAATAAGAAGACTGTAAAATACTAAGAGGAAACTTGGAATGTCTGAGAAGATTACATAGTGTCTTCCCATTTAATGAGATTAATTTCTTTTCAAACTCCTCTTTAAACTGTAAATTATCAAATAAACATGTATTTCTGTAATTACTTAGAAATTTAAAAACAGGGATGAAATTACTGTTGAGAACTACTAAAGGAAAAGGAAGTTAAGGTCCTAATTCATTATAAAATCAGTCCTAGCTGAAATCTCCAGCAGGGTGTTATATGGAAACATACAGGCAGCAGCAAAGGAATCTAACCCAACAGCAAAGGGGCCGTCACTGCTCAGAGTCTGGAAGAAGGAGAGGTCCTCGGGCGGGCTGCATGCCCCAGCCAGGGAGATGTTTACATGTCACAGCATACTGCTCTTCCCAGTGCTCAGCCAGCTTGTCTGGTTCTGCCCCCGCTGGCTTGTGATCCAGTGAGCAAACGGAGTGAAAGGGTTTTTCCTTCCAGCTTTTCCCTTCCTCATCCCTTCCCACTTCTTCAAGGAACAAAGAGAGGCCCAGGAGAGTAGGAGGTGGGAAAAGAAATGAACGCCTAGTTGTTCTCTGCAAGGGCAGAGATGAAGAAATAAACAACCCGCATTACTCACAGGAGGGGGTGAAAGGAAAGCAGAGCCAGTCTGGACGAGACGGATTTTCCTGGCTCCAGCACACCCCTCCTGGAGTAATATGTTGAGCCACCTCACACTCCTTCATCTGAAACACACTGTCCACTCGCAAGCACCACTTTGCCTTTCCTCGCAGACCTGCCCCTAGCTGCTGATTGTAGGTGAAAGAACAGAGGAACCAAGAAGCCCAAGGCACAGGCACAGACTCAGCAGAGGAGGGAAAAAGCCACAGGAGTCACAAGGACCTGGAAACTCCAGTGCCATCCAGGAAGGAGGTGGGAGCAGCCTACAGTGTTTGCAGAGAGGTGTCCTAGCTATAAAGTTGCCAACTTTCCTTTTGACCTGCCACATAGCTACTTGTGTGGCTAACACAGCAGGCTGGTAAGGGACTAAGGAGAGTAAAAATAATGTTTCTATTCACTGCATCAGACATAAGACTTAAATGACAAAGTGGCAAACCAACAACACATAGTGAAGTCTGGAGTAGTTTCTGCAGACACATAAATTGTTTGAATGTGTTTAATCCAATACACATTACCAATTTTGAGAGGAAACTAGTAGGGACAAATTATGTGTCTTCTTGAAAGCTTACATTTTAAACATACAATTTCATACACACAGAATATTCAGAACTTTAAATCTTTGCTTATCTTAAAGAGACAGAAAACTATCGGTTAGTGTCCACTCTAGAGCAATGCTCTTTAAAAAAAAAAAAAAAAAAAAAAAGTAACCAAACAAAAAAATTTCCAATTTATTTTACCTCCTTCTGCACTCATTACAATTTAAAACTAACTGTCAACTCTCCCTATTATCAGAAAGACTGCATAACACCACCTCTTTCTTTATGCTCTCCAGTGGATGAGCAAGATAATGAAATGAGGCCACAACCAAACTCAGAATTTTACATAGCCCCCCAAAATTATGGAACATGCTGTGACCAGGGGAAACTTCTGGGGAATTTTAATATACAACCACCAGATGACTCTGCAACAGATTTATAACTGTATTAGGAGAATAACTTGAAATCTGAATATAACCATTGTGATGAATGACCATATTTGAGTTGTCTCGGAAGACAGCTTCCTCTTCCGCTGAAGATACATCACAGGGGAAGGATTTATGGACTTCACTTTTCAGTTGACTAGAGTTTTCCTTAGAGCAAGCCAGATAAAAGTAATCCACAAACTCCAGTCAGACCTGAAAAGACAGCAGCCCAATGGTATGTGGAGAGAAGGCAAACTGAACAGGGACAACATACTGGCATGAGTATTGCGAGCAGTCTGCGTGGGGAGGGCACTGCCTGACCCACCTTCTCTCAGGCCACCTTGGCCTCCTGAGTATCTCCAGCACCAGCTTCCTTCATTAGAGACCTCCAAACTAGGAACTCCATATCCAAATCTCAGCCAGGGACCAAACAGTAGCATAGTAGCAAATGGAAAAACTCATCTCTCAGTCACCTTCTGCAAACCCTTCTTTGGCACTCTTATTCGGTTTCTGGGGTAGCTTCCAACACCTACCTTGAATTTGAAAATTTCTCTTCCAAAAAGTGGAGCACAAAAGTCAGGCATAGACAATATGCAGGAACACTGAATTGCCTCTTCACCTTTGCTTATCAGTAGATAGATGACTTTGACATACAGCTCCATTTCTTCAGACACAAATTAGGCATCAAGAACCTCAAGATCTGCAATAAGGTTAGGTCTAAACACCATCGAGACTTTGAAAAACTTGTCCTAAGTTCGTACATCTCCAAGTTGGCTTCTGTAAATTGTTTCCTTCAAACCATTTGGAGACAAGCACATGTCAGAGGACCAAGCTGAATGAATTTACATCAGTTGTGTGTGTGTTTCTCTCTCTGCAGAGGTAGTATAAAGCAAACCCCCATTCTGTTGGAGATACACAGATTTCAAATCTCCTGTCCTGCACAATCTATTATCACTGCTAGTTTTGTTACAGCATTGTCAGAGATCCCAGTATGGACCAAGGCTTTCTGTTTAACATTAGGATCCCATGCAGAAGCTTCCCATGGTTGACCAAGATTTACAAGACAGTGCTTTGACCCAACTCGGCCTAATATAATCCACCACCTAGCAAATGTTCAGACTTCATTACTGGGCCCCCAGTCTTCCATCAAAACATTGGTGTATTTCAGCTAAAAAGAGTCCATGTTAAGTTCATCAATGATGTACTTTCCAGAAAGAAAATTTCTTGGGAGTCATTTTGCAGACTAGCGCCAGGATGAGGCAACGTGCAGTAGTAAAAAAGAAAAGCTTAAATGTAGCTCCACTGGAGCTGGCCAGTGACTGAAAGCTTGAACATTCACAGACAAAATCCTGTCCCTGTTAAAAGCACTGAGCAAAGTCTCACTGATTTCAGTGAGGTCTGGATTTCTCCCAGATATACTCAGAAAAATGGTCAAAAGATCACCCTAGAGGCAGAGCCAATTCCTGCTTCTGTACAGAACCAAAATTCTCTCAACCCGTAGTGCATGAAAACCACCCCCATATCTAATGTAATTGCTTTTATCTTCAAAAGCATGGCAATTGGTCCAGAAAATGGATCAAGAGGCTTGTTAAATGTTAAACAAGTTACACTCTTCTGTCTCTCCCCTATGTTTCCTCCTGTTTATTTTAAAAGGGAGCTTTTTAATCCAAGAACCTAATTCCCATCCTGCAATGTTTCAAGCGAGTGAGTTATGGACACTACTAAGGCAGATAAAATACTTACAGGATTTCTGAATTAGCTTTACCTTTTCTAAAATCATCAATTATTTAAATAACATAAGAGGAATATCCGGTGGAAATGTGTTTTATCAAAAGGAAAAAGAGTGCAGCTATATTTAGTCCCATTCAGTACGGTTTCAAAGCAAGACTGTAAGTAAAACTCTTTCACAACACTATATAAACACATTTAAGCTACATTCTGGATCTGATTAATTATAACAGGAGATCAAATGTTAACAACTTAAGAATCTTCACTCCCATCTACACATATGGAGTACTTTTAAAAGTACTATAATTTTAGAGTAATAAATAACAGCTCTCACCTAAATTATACAGGCATTATCTTCTGGTTGCTTTAAAGGTGAATGCACAATACAGATTTTTTTTATTGTAGGCTCATTTGATAGAAGTTGCCCATATATGGCCCAGGAGAGAACTGAAGAGGAAAATTATGTCCTTTGTAAGAACATTTAATTCACATTCCTGTTCTGTTTTCTGTACAGCAGTTATGCCTATGACAGGTATGAATTCCTGCACTACTTACAATGTGGTTTTATATGAAAAAGACATTCATATTCATTCTTAGCTGAGAACATGTCTTGCATTGCTATGACTGTTACAGTAATCCTCAGTTTCTTAACAGAATAAAGCAGGCCAAATTTCTCAGTGTACCAAGTCCAAATTCAATTTGCATCCTTACCATTTTGCTTCCAGTTACTATTCTCAAATACGGGAAAACTTCCACTAAGCTCTACATCTTACAAAAATATATTGAATGTTTATTGCCTGATAACAATAACAGCAATTTTCAGTATAATCAGAAATGCCACATCCTGTATTCACCCATTTAACAGAAAAGGAAAAACCATCTCCAGTCCAAACCATAACACAGATAGCTCAAGCTCATTCCAGATGAGAGAGAGCAGAAACACAAGCTTGTGATCCCAAACTACCAGTACAGACTTTTATATACCACACATCATCTTATAAAAGTCAGTAATAGAAGTGAATCCTCTATTTGAGTTTTCAGTTATTTTCCTTTTTCCTTCCCTTTTCCAGAAGCAGATATAGTGGGCCAGAGTTTCATTTTGAATTAATAGTTAAGGCAATCAACATTAAGAAGACAAAATAATGAGGAAAGAAAGCCCATTAGTTTGGAAAAATTACAGCTGTAAGCCAGGGCTGAATTCTACTTTCCTGAGTTCTCATGGTGCACTATGAGGCTCCTGGGAGAAATATCTTCTGTTTAGCACTTACGGGTATGGCATCAACCAGTAACCTACACCTTTTGCAAGGGCTCAGCAGTACCCAGACCCTGAATCTGGGCAGCTTCGGACTACAAAACATGGCAGGGAGAGGAGGAACATTCTATTAGCTCCAAAGACATGTTATCTTTTTTATGCCGCAGTATCCACCCTCCATTTACAAATGGGTACCACAAGCCAAACTGTGATCTTACATATTCTGACGATATTCCAGAATTCAAAATATCCATCCACGTATAATAATCCCTGTCACACCTCTATCCCATTCACAGCAGGTGATTAAAAGAAAAAGTTCAAATTTTTCACTTACTTTTCTTCAGAAAGCAGCAAACATGAGCAAAGTCAGCAGCTCTAAGCGCAAATAGAACAGAACGTCTCTAAATAGTCATTGATCTTCTAAAATGCTTCACATAGACAACAAAACAGCTAGCCAGTACAAAATAGGATGAAAAGCCATGACATTGAAAACATTAATAAACAAATAATAGCATAGAGTTCAATTGAATTGTTCATGCTTTTGCTGTTTTATCTGTTTAATATATGGATTTTTTTTTCCCCCTCGTAACTCAACTAAAGTTTCAAAACAAACCTACTTTGCATTGGAAGCCAAGGTAAAAAAACCTTCCATTTGGAAAATGGTTGAACAGGGGGAAAAAAATTATTTTTTAAATTGCACTGCTCAAAGTAACCTTACTCTTTAGATAAGCTCATTTGCTTTCCATTCTATTCTGCTGTTTTCCAAAAATAAATGTGTAATCAGAAATATCTAACCATAGATCAATCTGTAATTGTCACTTCCAGAACTGATAAGAGAAGAACCTACATATTTGTCTGGTGTCAGAGCTCAACAGAGCAGTGACTTGGCTTAACCAACTGCGAGTCCTGAAATGAGCCTCAAGGCATCACTCTTGCACCATGTTCTCTCCCTCTTCTCTACCCTCCCCAAAACCATCCCATCGCACACTGACATCATGAGGCAATTGCCTCATCTGAAATGTGACCCTTCAGCTCAGTACTTCCATTACCTTCTTTGCTTGCCAAAATTTACATTTCTCACCAGTTCCCCTTTTGTCCATGGACATGCTTTCTGTTTTCTTTAGACATTAACCTAACGTGTTCGCATGAACATGCAGTCCAGGGAAACATTCATAAAGAAACGCAGAAAATGTGGTAAAACTGAGGAGTTTGGGGGTCTTGCATACTTCATCTTGCTGGTAGGGAAACCAATTTGCTGCAGGTCTGTTGAGGCACTCTATTATTCTTCAGTCTTGGCTAGCTAAAATCATATAAATATTTCTGTATAACCCCATTTCTTTCTACATTATGCCTGATATTTAAACTGTAGATCAAATGGTTAGGATGGTTTGTGTATACAATAATTATGAAATGCTACAATGATGATGGCAGTATTAATTACTTGAAAAACTGTTAGTAATTTTTCCTACATTAATTTTAATATTTTTCAATATTGTGTCATAATGGCATGGCCCTGGATTACCACCTCAAAATAGCACGCGGATACTCCTGTGGATAACCACTTTTCAGATTCCAACTGAATGATTTCCACAAAAAAAAAGAACAGGCAATAAACCCTCCAAAATGTTAGGTAATGTTTCTAAAAACATCTTGGTTTCTAAGGAGCTTAAACATGTAGCTTTTGTACTTGCACTTAAACAATTACGAAAAAATTTAATGCTTATATGAAGAAAAGTCGTTTTGGGTCTAAAACTTGCAAGAAGAAAAAAGTAGGAAATAAATTCAAAATTTCTTTTTTATTTTTGCTTTCATTAAGTGAATTGACAAAGGTATCAGCTGCTGAAGGACTTGAACTATCTGGAAAAAGCCTTGTGTAATATGCTCACTCTTCTAAACTTAGCTCAAGATTAACAAGTAACACTAGTCAGAGCAAGGGTGAAATATGGAGACTGTCTCATTGGGAGACGAATGGATGTTACTAGCTTACAGAAACAGGTCTGGACTTTTTGCTTATATAAGGTGTCAACCAGACAAAAGCTGTAGCTCCAGGTTAAAGGTACATACTTATGAAACAGGTGCCGCCTTCCCCCTTTTCACCCAGCAGCAGAGTATTTCTAATACAGTAGGTTTTTGTCTGCTGCTGGTTGTCACTGCTGTGACACCAAAGTGACTTGAAAGAGGATGGAGCCCTAATTCTTTAACCTGATGCAGAAACCTCTGGAAGAGAACCAGCCCTCCAAGTGACTGAGCATGTGATTCACAACTAAAAAGAGTTCCCTTGGTTTATTCTCTTTTCTCAGTATTGCTAACAAAGAGACCGTATCCCCTTTGCAGCTAAGCCCAGAAAGAATTATAATGTCTTATTATGGCCTCAAGCCTGTCTGTGTTCAAGAAGCATTTGGACAACGCCCTTAGACATATGGTAAAATTTTTAGGTTGCCCTGTGTAGAGACAGGAGTTGGACTCAATGATCCTCAGGGGTCCCTTCGGACTCAGGATATTCCTAACCCAAGGAGCTGAGACTGGGTGGCTTCCTAGTTACAGAAGAGACCTCATTCATTGCCCTAGTCCAGTAAATGAGCTTCACATCTTGTAAATGATCCTTTCATGACAGAGATGACTGACACAAATTCTGCAAGGTCTGTAATTTTTAAAGGCTGCTTTTGAAGGGAACAAACTGCTGAGGAGAAGTAGAATCAGCTGGGACAGTTGTGTCTCAATATAAATATTTTGCTGTTATACATGGATTGTCATTAACTTCTATATGAATGGAAGCTTCACAAATGGAGGTTTCTCCTCCTTCAAAAAAATAAAAATAAACAACCATGGGTGAGCCAGCGTAAAATTCACATCATAAGCAACAGAGTTCAATGTGTTAAAAACCATTAATCATGCTGAGGTCAACCAGTGCTTTACATATTTCCTCCCCAAACTCTGTCTTGTGGGTGATCTGTATCCTAACAGCTTTTGTATTGCTGAGTTGTAAAGCATTCCTGATGAATTGTTTTTGGCACTCAGTCTAAATCCTTGAAAGCCCAAGTCCTTGAAAATAAAAAGCAGAGCCTTCCTTTAGCACCAGTGTTGGACACAACACTGCAACACAGTCTGCATTGTATGCATAATAGGAGACAAGCCTATGGACTGTGCAGAGGTTTGCCTGTGACATCAGGGAGAGGCAGGAGGCTATCAGCAGTATCATAAAGTAAAGCCCTTAGAGAAATGACAGTACATTTGAAGGGGAGGCTATTAATATTAAATTTATTCCTCCTTCGTCACAGTGACTGCATGACTTGCTCCTACCCCTCTAACTCCCACCATCAGACAGTGACCCAGTCCACCCTCCCTGCTGTTCTGTTACTCTCCCAGCCTTTCGCTAACCTCTCACTCTCATTAGTTTTCTCACATTTCTGACAGAAACATACCTTACTCTCCTACACTGTGTGAAGAAGAAAGGCACAAAAATCCCTCTGGCTTCCATCCTTTTATCCTGCCTTTTCAGCAGCTGCCATGAACAGTCATATCGAATTCTTCCCCACTGACCTCATCCTTCACTCAGTTCACTCTGGCTTCTTCCTTGAAATTACATCCTTCCAAATTCCAACCTGAATCTGGATGTTTTTTGTTCCACTTTCACTGTCCTTCAACTTTCATCTACTTTTACAAACTCTTTGCCACAATTCTCATCTTTACACACAACCTTCTTTTGCTTTTTGCCATTTAATTAGGCATTCAATGTGTTATTCAACACCTGTCTTTTCTTTCCCACTTTCAACAAAGGATCTCAAGACTCCATTCTGTGCTTATGCCTTTTCTCCTTCAGCATCCATACCTATTTCTACTTGTCATTTTTATCTCCAGTTTCTCTCCAGTCTGCATCCCCATTACAGAGCTGCCTTCAGCTGTCCAAAACCACTTATTGGATGGCCTTTCTCTGTGTGGGGAACCATAATTTTAGCACAAACTATTATCTCTATCAAGTTTCCATGTCCTCCACTTGTTCGTAGGAGTAGCTTTCACTGTGGCTAGCTTACACATCTAATGCATTTGTCTGAAGTATTTCTCTTGCTTTCTTCTTACATTATCAAAATATTACTTGGGTTTTGATTCATCAAGAGCTTTCTTCAAGTGTCCATCACTTCACATTTTTGCTTTTCATGTCTTTGCTGTTTTCACTAATTTTCTGCCACTTGTCAAAGAGTCTTTGGTCAACCCTTACCTCAGCTCTCCTAGATTTGGTGCAGTCTTCATCATTCAAACAGGTCAGTTATATATAAATTCTGCTTTCTGTCAAACTGAAATTCAGGAGTTGTGTATAGCCAATATGTATCCGCAGGAAAATACTCTGTCTCCCAGCTAGAAATAAACATGTTTCAGAGAGATTTGCCAAAAAAAAAAAGACAAAAAAAAAAAAAACCCACAATTTAGTATTAAATTTCATCTCTTTCAGGAAACACAAGTATGCAACTAGAGTTACATTTGCAATATAGAGAAAGTTCTTGAGCAGAATTATTTTATCAGCTGTGTATGAAAGAGGCAAACTCATCAACATTCAAAATCAGGAGTATTACATTCCATAAATAAGCAACACTCCTGGACTGCACAGAAGAACACAGAATCACTCTTTTTTTTTTTTTTCTCCTGTTCTTGCTCTCTTATCATATAAATTATCATCTGAGAACTCTTGTAGCATTTTTAGTCAACAAGTAAAAAAAGCAATATATAATTCACTGTCATATGGCACTGTTATATGGTATGCTATACAGGTATACCTCATCTACACATACTTACGCTACCTCTGCCATAATTAAATTTGTTCTTCATAAGACCACACGATCATCCTAAATTACCCAGGGCAACTCTTCTATACTCAGACAAATAAAACAGGTTTTCAGCTAAAAACCCCTTTGAGGCCTAAAAATTATAGTACTATAGTGCCTCATGGATGAGGGTTTATGTGGGTTTAACTATGCAGACTAATTGACTAATCATTTCTCCTTTTGTTTTCATTATGGTCAATAGGAATGTATTCCTGGCTTCCAGCAGAAGCTGAATCAGACACCTATTTTCTGTGATACCTTCATTCATCATTGCTATCTACTATTTATTCTTTACCACTTGACTAGGGCTGTGATTAAAACACAACTAAACTAAACAAATCAAAGAAAGTTAAAAGACATTAAAAAACATGGCTGCCTTAATTAAATTAGATAATATATGGCAAATAACCACTTATAATGCAAGACAAATATTGTCTGCATAAGAATTAACAAACTGTAATGAAGGAAATTTAATAAAATTCTGCAGAGTCTTCATTCCAACAGTATTTTGTTTAAATGCAACATATAGTCATTTTGAAAAAGAGCTACAGATTGTTCATAGTGATTATAATTTCACCTATGATAGTGAAAAAGAGTATTAACTTAGGATTGTGAGGAACATCTTCTTCGTTCATATGATCACTTCACTTAGTTATTCCACTTTTTGTTTGGTTATTTGTCCATGTCATATCTTGTCCTTTTTTGTCATTTAATGCTCAGAAAGAATTTTCAATTCCACATTTATAAATAACCTAGCACAACAGGAATCCAATCCCGGTTATGAGATTTAGAAATAATTTAATTTCTAATTATAGTGACTTCATCATTATTTATGGTCAGCCACAAGAACAGTCCCATTTAACTCCAAGTTAAACTCTGAACAACATTGCTGCTAGCCCCTTGTTTTTGTGATAGAAACTGTGGATTAAATGAATGCTTCAAGCATCATAATTTTCTCTCTTGCATATGAGAGAACATGTTTTTATATAGCCTCTCATGTCAATAAACTGAATGTACCATTTAATTCCTCATGGAGACCAGTGATCGATGTTCCACCTCAAAATTGCTAAGAAGCACTATGTTAGCCTCTAACCTCAGCTGCCCCAGTATCTGCTGGGGGTAAGTGGATGTAGCAAGAAAATTCTTGGTCCTTCAAGCTTGCCAAAGGTCTGATTTAGAGCAGCCCACATCACATCTGGCTAGCTGTGACCCCAGAGGGCTGACTGCCAGCTGGGATTTGCCAGAACATCGTGTGCTTTGGACATTCCCCTGTTCCCACAGTAATGTTCTTGTCAGGGGCTGCAGGGAATGTGCTAAGCAATGAGAATACCCAGCTGAGGAGACGCGGCGATTTTCCAGACATCTACAGTGCAGAATAATGGAGCTCAGACCGACACCTTCTGAAGCCGTTTGCAAGAACAAACTCTCTTATTCCAGGATTGAAAGATCACACCACACTACACCAGTCCTGGCTCTGAAGGAGAGAAGGAGAAATGTTGCCTGTGAAGGTATTTTTATTCTAATTAATAGGATAGCTAAGATAAGCAGTGCTAAGTTGCAACTGTATTCGGATGGAGAGCACTAAGGTAAATCCATAACAAGGCTTTGTGCTTGCAGGGTACCATTCTGTCTTGAAGCAGGACTATCCATCTTTTTCAAGGTTTTACATGTGTATTTATCACTGTACATCAGTGGAATATAATTTTTATAGAATCAGTCTATATAAATGAGATATTTTTTTATAATTAAATATTTTTGCACTTCACCTCTCTTTGCAAGGTAAAATACCTACCTGGACAGGCCAGAACCAACACCCAGCAGTATGTTAAATTATGTTTTTCTCAAAAACAACATTCTTTGAATGACACTTAAAAGTGAGGCTCTAACTGCCAAGAGCACTTAAAAATCCCAACCCATTTTAAACAAAGACCTAATCAACTACATCAGCTCATTATCTTCTGCTCATTCACTTCCTGTTCCAAACCACCACCCAGGACTGCTCAGCAGCATTGGGCAGTTATTGAATTCCTCTCCCATCGATCAAGGTGCTCCAGTGCTGTGCTTCCAAAGCTGTGAATAGTTTTGCAAATCCCTGATGAAATGTATAAAGCACTTTAGGGGAAGGCTGATAAATGAAAACTCCATAGAACTTTTTTGTTTAGCACAAGAGCTTAATGGAGCATGATCATGGTGGGTGGTGTGCACCTTCCATGAGGGGCAAGGCAGGGACCATAGAACAATCTCACTGAGAAAAAGGAGGAGAAAGAGAGAGCAAACATGAAGCCATGGATTTTTTAAGAGATAATTTCTTAAACAAGTATGTTCCAATACATAGCACATATATTTTCTATTGCTTTGAAATTGCATCTGCTTTTTATAAGAATAGGGTGATTATTATATAAGAAAAGCCTGTTTGCCTGAGTATGTGGTTACACATTTTCTACTGACTTCACAAATTGTTCAAATTTCAGTATTTGTTGGCTTCATTATAAACCAGTGTCTGGTAACAGTAACTGGCAGCCACTGTAAGTCTGACCACTCTGCTCAATTGAAAAAACTCACTTTGACTGGCCTTTGTGTTTTTGTATACCTCCTACCCAAGGCACCTTCTGGACTCATGTAGGGTTGTTTTTCCCCTGTACTTTAGTATTTTTCTGCTGAGTTTGATCTCATACTAACTGAAAACAAATTTTCCACCACAATCACCCACGAACATAAAGCAGTAAGGAGGAACACATACCATGATGAGCTGAAGAGTTGGCACAGGTCAAACCAACAATAAACAGCCCTATTTTTGACAGTTGCCCACTGTTGGGTGAAATGTTTCAGCATTACATTTTGACAGTGTGATACACTCTAACAGAGAGGAACTAACAGATTTCAACCAACTGCTCATCTATGCCCACATGGTATCTAGCACCAGGCAATCCTGTGACATGAACACAGCCTCTTTTGTAGTATCAGAGAGGGAACACATGGCTTCAGGTACTGTTTTCAAGGGAAATAAGCTTGGAAGGACGCTTCAGGTCATCACATCCAGCCCTGGCTCTCACAAGAACCAATTCAGGTAACTGGTTTACATAACTCACCTAAAATAATCTGTGCCTTACTTTGTTTTCATGGGTTGTGTATCTCCTATTCATTTTGTTAGAAGACTGTTTCAGAAATTCACTGCTCTGAGGGGTGGGAACCTTCCAGTTTCCAGCTTGGCTGCATTTTTATGACAGATCTGTATCTGTCTGTTGTTCATGGCACTGCAGTTCTCAGCTTTTAATTTCTCTTTCAGTGAAAATCCCAAGTAAATGTATGATTTTTTTCTCAGTGAAGCCTCTGCTAAGTCATTAGTTCTCTCACTTACTGAAACTAATTTGGTGCATCACCACCATGAACAGAGAGGCAGGGGGCTGGTTTCCAGAAGAGCAATCTTCCAGAAAAACCTGTGCCTGGAATCCTCATTGAAGCCAAAGAACTGCCCATTTTGACACATGTGGGTGACCAAACTTGAAATAAACTGAAATTAATAGTAACAGTGCCCTTCGCAAAGATCAGGTCATCTGTATACAGACTCACATACACACAGCAATTTGAGGAAACTAGAAAATCTGATAAAACTCCATTCCCAAAGGAGACGGGTTAAATCTCTGTTCATTGCTTATGCTTTTACTCTGTTTTTTTGGTAAACTGAAACACAAAAATTGGTTTATAAAATCTAGAACTATAGACTCTGGTAAACCTTTTCCTTCACAATATTAAACTAGAATTGTACATGCATGCACAGTTTTAGGGGAGCAGACCTGTGCCTACCTTCATCCTGGTAAACTGAGACTTCAGAGTATCCATATGCATTAACAAGCACAAACATTTCAGGCTGAAAAGAATATACACATGCATCAATGTTATGCGACCTGCTGATTTTGAAGACAGTACAAAAACATTGATTATTTTTCTGTCTTCTAAACTGAAGTGCCCAAAGAACATGAGAATTTTTCACAATCCAAACACCCTGATTATGTACAGGGCCTCCTTAACTTTTCAGCGAGACACTAAATGCAATGGCTAGACTATTTTGCTTCTTAGGGCATGTTGAGTGCTAAAGTCAGCAGGAGCCACCTTACAGCCTGGAGGGCAAAACTCATCTTGTCAGGTCTGCTTTCACGTACAAGACGTTCAGAAAAAAAGGACTGAAAACAAAGCCAACAAAACCATCAAAATTAAGTGTTCATCTTAATTTATGGCAGCACTACGTGCAGACTGTTAGAAAGCATATGTCCAGTTTGCTAAGTATTACTGAGGGAGAGGGAAAGGCAGCCAGAGAAGTGCATGGCTTTCCACAGCATTCCTATCCTGGGTACACTTTCAATATCTGCTGGTCTCACCAGATTTCTGACAGCATCTGTAATACTATTATTTACAGCAGCATCAAACTCTTGATAAGTTGCCGCAACATCAGCTCTGCTCTTGGGTACAGGCACAAGATACTCGATGAGCCCAGCTCTTCATAAACTCTAGACAAGACAAAAGATTATCAGTTTCCCATCCAAAACACACTGCAGTTGTTCAAACGACAGGTTATTTTGACACCTACTGGCCAACTCAGAGTACAGCATTGTTAAATTTCCAGGTTGAGACAGTGCCAAGAGTAGGCAGATGTTTAAGCCAGCCTCAGGAAAATAAAACCTCTTTTTCTTTCCCTTTTTTTTTTTTTTTCTCTACTGGAAGTCAACATATGGTTTGAAACTGGAAAGGCAGGACAGAGTGCTGAAGAACCCAGCCTAGTCTAAATGATGGCGTTACTTTTGAATAATTTGAGGGGACAGGGATAGGGCGAGGACAGGAAGGAAGAGGAATATGAGGACTGGGAAGCAGGATGCCGCTTGGAGAGTGTAGCATTTGCCTTTGTAAGCACTTGTGTGGTTAATGGCTCTAAAATAGCTCTTAGGCATTGATGCATGAAATCCATTGCCAGGTCCAGGTGCTGAAAAAGGACTTGACTGATAAGAAAAGGCTGGTCAGAATTGAGAGGGCTACCAATGATATAAACAACTGCCATTTGGGGGAAAAAAAGGATTAATCACCACTGGAAGCTAATCAGAGCACCGTTGCCCCTAAGTACCATTACTGGATTATAGTATCAGGATCCATACAAAGAGAGGGGCGCTGTTACATTACAAGTCAGTTAAAATTTACCATGCAAATAAAATCTAGGGGTTTGGGATGAAAAGACCATTTTATGATATTTTTACACTGGAAGTCAAAAAGCATGGTTATTGTCAACTCTGCTGCCAGGCTGACACAGGTACAGAATCAGTAGGTGTGGACACAAAATAACAATCCTGTCCAACTAGCTTGGTCTACAAAATGTAGAAATTACTAAGGCACAGAAATTAGATTTTTTTTTGAGAGAAAAACCAGGTGCATTAACTTAAGTATCAGTCCCAACATTTTCCATTATTCTTTCCAAGAGCTTCCACACTCCACATTTCCCTGGCTGCGTACGTGAATGCAAGAGGGACCCCACAGTGCAAGGCAAAGAAAAGTTCAGAGAAAAGCTCAGCTGAAAGCAGAACAAATTTTCCAGCCTTCAGCTGTTCCCAGCCAGTTCTTTGGATTTAGCTACACTGTAGACAGTTTAAACAATAAGTCACAACATAATTTTTGCAAGTAAGGAATATGACCAACATGTTGCAAGAAAACAAGCAAGCAAGCAAAACATATTTGCAATTTTTTTTTTTTTTTACCAAATAAACTTAACAAGTAGCACTGGAGCTGCCATATATAACATTATGCAGTGAGAAGAGGTGAGAAATGGGCAAAAGAGCTAGATTGTAAAGTGTTGAAAGCTAGTACTATCTCACCTTAGCCAGCCAGACTTGGACATGCAGGAACTGTTCAGTTGGAACACCAAAAAAAGAAAAAAAAAAAAAATCAATGAGAAGAGATGGACAAGTTTTACCAAGCTGAAAAGTTTGTGAAAAATCTTCCTGGTCAGCATGGTTAGTAAGAGGGATCAAAGTTCTAAAACTTTTCCTTTCTTCCTTCTTTAAACCTTTTTCATTATGTTAGGGGCAATTTACTTTTTTAAGTGTGCCATTAAATGGAAACCGGTTCTTCACGGGTAAGGAAACGTCTCCAAACCCATCACAGTGACTGGCCCATATAGTACAGAGAGTGCTAACATTTTCATACGAATTTCAACCCTTCCTAGTCCTGTTTCTTTATCATTCTCAAACTCAGTTGATTTTTTTTTTTCCAGAGAGAAGCTCTTCATTGGCTTTTTGCTTTATATTTTCACTGATTTTTTTCCCTGCCCCTTTACCACAATCTTGAAATGAATCTAGTAATGTTCAGACTTGAGCTGAACCTTGAAAGCGGTCACATCTGAGCGAGTTTGAAATTAGACAAAATTAGTTCCCCCTTCATTCATATGCTTGGGAGAAGATGTCAAACTGTTTACAGAGATAAAGGGACTGACATTTTCAAACAGCACAGAATATTATTACAACCAACATGTGCAGTGTCAGGGATACTGAGGCACTGCAGAAAGATTTTGTACACTACTGCAGAGAAAGTGTCCAGTGCTGAGAGAGCTCGTACAGCGCTCTTACCTCATCTGGGACTCTTAGAGAATGTAGCCATTCTTTAAGCAATCGGCATACCAGCTCATGTCACCCCTGCATGGTGGCTTCAAAAAAGCAAAGCGGAGTCCCAGACAAAATACCATGTGTACCATTTTTGCAGTTTGGTCTGATCTGGCAAAACGTATCCCTTCAGGCTGTGCAGCCCACTCCAATAGGGAATATCTCTTTGCTCTCATCTGAAAAGAATATAATCCCAAGTCTCTGGTATGCTAGTGAAGCATTGTGGTGGGAGTGATATCAGCATAAATATGTATGCAAGAGCAATTACACCATGAAGATTTAGCCCGCACATGTAAGTAACAGCAATCCTAGGCATCTGCAGATCAAGATGTGCAGACTGCAGTTCCTGAAGTGTTGTTAAACCCATTTTTGTTTGCATTTGAATTAGTTACAGGGAAAACAAGTGCTGGGCATGGACATCAGCGTGTTAGGTGTAGCCTGAACCTAAGCAGAAGAATGACCCCTGCAACAGAAACATTGCAATTCCAGTATCAGACAAGATGATACAGACAAATGCAGACAGGCAGATGGGAAACTATGAAGAAAATTGCACTGGTCATCCTGAAGTGCAGCAGTCGCAGCTTGCCAGGTGTCTGCTGCTCTTTTTGTAAGTCTTGTGGAAAAACAGAATTTTAAGAACTGATACTTAAAATTCATCTTCACATAAAGTTAGTATCAGTCTCTCCTACCCAATAGAATGAGGAGAAAAATTATTGATCCCATGCCTTCCAGCAAATTCAACTGAAAATTAGAGGCAGCATCCACTGCATCTAAAATGTTAGCAGTGCAGAATCAACATTCTTGAAATTTTATACCATCAAATGATGAAGCTGAAAGTCCCCGGTAGCTAATAAGCCTGAGGTCAGATATTCTACAGCTGCACTCCAAACACAAAAACAACTTTTATCTTAAGCCTCCCACGATACCTCAGATGCCTTAAGGAAAATTCTCCTCTTACATATGCACTCTGGGTTTCATCTCTGCTGCTCTTTGCTCTTTGCCTGGTGGGATTGCCACTCGAGCAGAGCAAGTAGAATAGCAGCACTGAGATCTTCTCTGTGAATCCTGAGAAGTTTGATTTTAACAAGGTTGTCCAGGAAGACCAGAGTGGATATCATGATTGAAACATACACCTCCCTCCAGCATCAAAAATTCAAGTACCCCTCTTCCAGTCATTTATATGGAAGAATAGGAAAAGCTTGTGAACAAATTTCATAGCTTGATTGCACTACCTCACCAAGAATTTATCTGCTCATTTTATAATTTAAAAAAACAACCAAACAACCAAACATTTTTTCTGGATAAGGAAAGAGACTGTCCTGTGTCTTTCAACATAATATTTCAGGTGTATTTTAAGAATAGCACCCAAAAGCACTTAAAAATTCACATGGCTATGGGGAAAGCTTTTATTTCCAGAGATGAAGGCTACACGCAGGTACTGAAGAGAATAAGCATGGGAATGGCAAGGCTAGTGTAACACTCGCCATAGTGTTGTATGCTACTTGCTCTGCAGCTGTAGTTTGTATGAGTAGAAAGAAGCCATGTGTTTAGAGAGGGGAGAGAAAAGAGAGGCAGTAGTTGGCCAAACTAAGGTAATTTTTCAGCTGTATGGGTTACAGATACATATGGGTGAAACAAAGAAAACCCCAGAGCCCATTTTTCCTCCCACTAACTGGCCTCTAATCTCTGATCATCTGCTCCCCCTACAGCTATAGTTCTTCTGGCTTATTTGAGGATTTAATTTCAAATTATACATGTGCAAATACAGACCGAAATCCCATTTTACCACCAGTTTGAACACTACTGTCTGAACTATAATTCCAAAATAAAGTGACTGTAATGTAGTTATGTTTCTTGTCTGCTATTTGTAGTATAATAAGATACAGAAGCCAGCAACCCACTGTATCAAGCACTGTGCAAACATATCCCTGTACAATTCTTCTTCCATGAGTTTACAGTTTAAGTACACAAGGGTTGAACTATGTTAACACTACTGCTACTTCCTTTTTTTTTTCCCTAGGCTCTGAAAGACCTAAACATCAAGTTGACTGTATATGTTATAAATATTTTCTAAATATTATTTACCCAAGAGACAGGATAACAGCTTTGAAAGTATAAGTACAATGTAGAAACACTTAAAACACACCCAACTTTCCCATGCCTCTCCCTTGCCGTCCATTTAACACAAACACTCACTACTGCTTTCTCCCAACACCCTTATGTTAAGCATTTCCAACAAAAACAGAGCTTGTCTTTACCTTCAAGGTACCACCGAACAATCATCTCATTCCTTCGCCCAGACAGCAGTATCTTCTCACTGCTCCATCTCGTGTTTATTTCTGACTGTGGTTTTTTTCCACACTACCATAAACTTAATGGAACTTCAGCTAGAAAGGACAGAATCCCCTTTAAAATCCTTCTATCAAACTGATTTCTCCTTGCTACATATAACTGCTAGCAGGTTTCTGTACTGTGCTAAATTGCCTTTTTTTTGTCTTAGACTGTACCTAAAGATGGCAGGTCTTGTAGGGTCTGTAACTCTGAAATAGCTGGTTCAACATACAGCTTGACACATTTCATAAAAGAGAAACAAAACTGGAGTTTATGATAAATACGATGCCACCTTCACTTCTAAATTAATTCCATCTTCTTCTGTCTAAAAATATAACTTGAAAGTTAATCCTTCCAGTGGGTTTCCCAGTGCATATTCACTTTCCAGCTTTAAGCACTAAACTCAGTGAGCAAGGGACTGTTTCCATTTTGCATCTTACACAGAATTGAGCAGTTCTGTAATTTGTGATGAATGTGTGAAAGCAAACAAGGGAACACACCACCTGAAGTTTCCATTGCAGACCACTGAGTAAATTCGTACAGAGACATTAAACGTGAGCTTCTGCAGAACAGACCAGAATAGTTTCTCCTTCATGACCCACCAGCAGACCTTTTGTGACTTAACCTTTTTATTTCAGGAATTATATTTAGACTGAAGGTTTAACTCATTGATTAAAGTTACATAAACTTATGACCTTGGTGGAGATTCTCCCTTGCTTTAAAAATTTGTCTTTTCTTCCCCTATTAGAGAAGTTTTTACAGTTGCTAACTACTTAGAAGTGATTATAATAAAAGAACACCTCAGAATCATCTTTCTGTCACATGCTGCTGCTCAGGAAAAGCTTCCACATCTTAACCAGTGGCAGGTTACCTTTACTGCTGTCAGTGGATTCATCTTAGTATATTGAACTTAAAAGAATTCATTCTGGTGATTAAAAAGATCCAGAAATTTGTTTAATGGAGTTTTAATTGCTGAAGAGGCTACAATTTTAAAGCTATTCATCATGTTTTAAGTAGTTTATTACATGTAACTAGCCCATTTAAAAGTCAAGGAGCTTTGATTTCACTAATATTAATATTTGTCCTAAGTTACCACTGATGATGGATACCAGTGTGAAACGATCCCTTTTCCTTTATATATCCGACCTGCAACCACCCAAGCTGTGAGCCCACTGCAGATGCACCAGAGAATCCATCTTATAGTTGTAGTCATATCTACTTTTCCCTCTTTGCTTTTTTAACGTATCAAAACAGCTGCAAGAGTTTGGAGAGAAATGAGCAGTTTTATATTATCATGTATTCTAAATAGTGGACTACTCAGCCAAAATAAACATTGGCCTCCTAGTAGCTTTAAGGCAGTATTGGCACATGTAAAACAAAACATACAACAATACATACCACGATGAGTGCCAGATGTTCATGGGGGAAAACACACAGCTGTTGGGCTTAGATCACCTGAACTCTTTTAAAAGCCAAAGACACCGGTCACCTTTGTTGAGCTGTCAGATTAGCAGAGGGACTGCAAAGACTGGAAGCAAGGAAGGGTCGTCTCAGTTACACTGAAGAATGCCAATTTATGCCTCATCAGCCAGCTGTCATGTAAAATTCCTTATGATAGACAGGACTAAAAATAACTAATTTGTCTTAAATGTACTATTAGCCACATTGAAATAATATAGTCATAGTCACTTTTCTATTAGAAGCCAAGTGCTTCTCAAGTTTACAGTAAAAATCCAATTGACTGCAATTCTTCTGTTCTTCTACCCAGAAATAGTGCTGAGCAATTCAGCAAGAGGTTATTCAGCAAGACTAAATTTCACCATGCCATGAATTACAAGCAAGTGGACTGCAAACTCCTGAATTCTATATCATAATAAAATAATAGCTAGGAATTATGATTATCCCACATACATAGGCATAAGATAAATTTTGTATATTTGTCATATCATTGACACAGAGTTTCAATAAAGATTAATTTAGCTCAAAAGATGAAGACAGATTACAACAAATCACTAAACTATTAAAGGTGGAGGTACCTCAGTGCTGAAACAAACTCTGGCAAAACTAGCCCCCAAAAGAGCACTTCCCTTAAAAGGATATATAGCTATAGGATCTTAAGTCATTTTGATGAAAACCAGTTGTAAGACTAAATTCAATATTCCATTCCCAGTGCTGAATTACAGTAAAAGCAATAAATATTTTCTTCAGTTTTCTGAGCATCCAAACAGCACAATTGTTTATTCTTCCAGAAGGATTCGGGGGTTACAGTGTTTGAATCAGTTATTTCTGCCAGGGTACACAGCAGAAACATAAGCTTACTATTTTTAAATCACAATAACCAAACGAATTATCTATTTTTAAGCCTATTTTTGTTGATCTCATATGCTACGCATGTATCCAACTGAAGATATCTAACAATCTGTTGTGTTTGCGGATGCTTTTTCAGTTATTTCTCTGAAATTCAGTTGGGGTCAGTTCCACGGGAGTGTTTATCTGCTCATATCCCAAATTTCTATGTTAATTCCCACTAAAATTTTGATATTAAATATTTTTAGATCCTTAGAAATCACTAGGACTGCTAAGCTTCTCCTCACGTCTGCTCAAGACAATAGTTTTATCCTCACTTTCTAGAAACACACAGATTTTGAATTAGCCAAACTGTGTTCATGGTAAATTTAGAATTTTATGGCTAAATACCTTAAAGGCATTTTTTCAATACAAGTTTATTGGGGGGAAGGAACAACCAAATTCAGAATATTGAAAATATACAACGGATAAATTTACATCTCCATTTCCTGTGTCTCGTATACCCGTAAAAGCAGGGCAACAGAATAAATGAACACAGCCATAACATGCAGGCAAACCCTTCACTACCATAAGCAGTCTCACTGAAATTACTGGAACTATTCATGTCCATGTATGAAGAAGTCAGGACAATTATCATTGTATGTTTTATTGTCTCACCTTCTCACTATTCAGCAGAATCATCTTTTCTTCTTTTTTTATACACAAATATAATATAAAATAAAGCTTCTTTTGGAGAGAAGTTCTCACATGTAGTACATAAATGTAAAGCTATACTTCTGATCAGCACAAAGAAACAAAGTTCAGACAAAAGTAATCCCAACTCCTACCCATTGCTCAATTACTGGTCCCTGTGTGCAGCTGACACTACTTAAGATGTGATAGCATAGGACATTTTCTCTAACTGAAAACAACAAAATTCACAGGGTGCTAGCTCATGAAAGATTTGGCTGTGAAAGCCCATGCATTAAGTTCCTTGTTCTGGGTCTCCGTACACCTACTACACTCCTGTGCTTTAGCGCATCCATGCTGCATTTCCCCAGCACAGCTCTGTAAACGGTAAAACTTCACATGTAAATTTTTAGTCTTTGTGAAGCCCAGACTTACTCTGTCTTCATTTGGAAACGATATGCTCTAATATTTGTCTGATAAGCAAATTATGTCACGGTAGCAAACTTCAGGATGCATTAAATTTCTGCTGAGAAGTTTAGAGCAGTCTTTATGGAGTCAGACTTTACGCAGAGTGTCTATGAGGCCCATCTGCTTTCCATAGAGTATGAGAGTCTATGAGATTCCTGTTGTTTCATATTCTGCTATTGGTTATGGACTTTATTGCTCCCTAAATAAACACAGCAATTCGGTCCATAAACTCACCGCTGTAAAACATATTTAGTACCACAGCCCTGACGTTACCCATCTGAACATGTGGTTACCAAAAACAGGTGAACAATTTTTTTGTTCAAAGCACTGAATTTCTACATGCTCTGAGAGAAACACAGAGAGAACATGAAACTTTTGTAATGAAATGTAACAAATATCTTAAATATTTCTGTTTCTGTAAAATCTCATGGGCAGTTTCATGGAAACGCCTCCTTTTATTAAGTCTAATAAATTCAATGCTTCCTTAAATTGTTGCCTCAACTGAAGATTTTAATTGCTATAATGGCACAAAACATCCATTCATACATTTGGTTAGAATTCTTTTTCTTTGACAAATTTAATCAATGTAATTATCTATTTGACATATGCATAGTTAGACAAGAAAAAACCTCAACAAGATGTAATTTCCATGCTTCAATTAATCTTTCTAAAAATTTGTACAATCTAACGGATGCATCAAACTCTATGCGAGTATTTGACCAAAGGCTATATATCTATAGTGACATGTTTTCTTTCAGGCAGTAGCTGGAGAAATGAATATTGTTTCACAAAGTTAGACAAAGGAATTGTAAATCTTACACTTATAATAGCTCCCTTCCTCATAAAACTATCTACCACATAGAGAATATTGATGATGTAGCATTGTTAACCATGAAAAAGAGAGGGTAGGTTTAAAATACATATTGTTATTGTTATTTTCTTTTATTCATGCAAAAACCTCATGGCCCTGTGTTACTGCAATTTATTAATTCACATTAACACTAATGAGCAAATAGTGAAATACCCCAAAAGGCAGACACCACTGTTACCATCTCATATCACAGCACACTATCAAAACCAGAGACACTTCCATGGCGTCATATTTTCCATTAACACTGAAAAAAAAAAATGTTATATGAAAGCAGAACCTGACCCAGGGAGGTAGTATTACTCTGAGAAAGGCTCCAGTAGATGCTTTGTGCTGTATGAGAAAGGACTATGTTACTGCTGACCCTCCCTGTTACAGATGGCCCTGCACTGCTGACTGCCCATGGAGGCATCACCTGGCAGCCCCAGCCAGGGAGTCTGTGTTGCTCCACGGTCTCTTAAGCACTGATACCACAATACTGGGGCTCAGCACACCTACAGTCAGCTATCTGAGAATGGCTCCGGGTGTGTAAGCTGAAAGCCTCTCAGTTTAGACCAGTCTGGACCTCCCAAGCTGCTCTCAGATGGAAAAGTAAACTCACTGCTTCACCCCCAAGGTAATCAAAATACACAGTAGCTGAAGTGAGATGGTCTGCAGCAGGTCACTGTGTTACCACAGTCTTACTCTCAGCAGCACTGTATGGCCACTTGGCCAAGCAAACAGAGACATTTAGAGCTGCAGCACCCACCAGACTCCCTGCCATCCTCCCCTGGAGGTGTGAGACACCTGACAAACTGCTGGTCTCGCCAAGGAAGGTTCTCCTGTTCCAGCTGAGTTCCTGCAAGCCTTGTAGAGATGGCCAAAGCTGCTACCTTGCACAGAGATATGCAGTGGCATCCTCCTACAGACCAGCTTAAATGGCTCCAGCAAGCAGAAAGAATAAAACTTGCATCTCTCCCCTGCTATGAGAATGAGCATCATGCCTAAGTGGAATGCTTAATCCATTCACTAGTTAGGTAACCTTTCAAATAAAACCTTATTCACCCAGAGCGTGTTACCATGTTGCTGTCACAGTATGCTTTGAGTGACAAGGAATACGTCTTACTCTTTAAAATACCATGAGTGAGAAGCCACAGGAAGAAACTGCCTGGCATAAAAAAGTAGTCTCTTGGTTGTGACCTTCATCATTCTGCATTCTGAGAAGTATTAGGAGCTTTGATGACAATTAAGGGGCTGGCAACACGCAGAAAAATCCAGACTGTGCAGTGCTGAACTGGGACGGAGGGAGCGAGAACTGCACTTAAATCTTCTGCTTGTTAAACACATCTTTCCATCTGTCTCTGAGTCAGCAGCATCCCCCTCAAGGCTGATACAAAGCTCAAGAGAAAATGAAACTGCTCCAAAACACTTTCAAACTTAATATATCAAGACAATATTTAAAAAAAAAATTCTGAGGTTTACTCTATTCTAGAAAAGAGTGAGGAGGTATTCCTTTCTGAACCATGAGTGTACCTCAACCGTATGCTCTTTCACTTCAATGGGAAAAGCAGACCTAGTGCTCTAAAGCTACAAAGCCCTAAAGCCCTTGATGTCTTAAAGAATATTTAAAATCAAATCAAATCAAAATTAATACCAGATGGGGAGGGGCAAGGAAGCCAGAGAAAGTGAAAAAATATTAACATTCTGTTTTATCTGCAGTTATTTTTGGCATTTCATCTTGGTGCTTTAATTTTTTTGCCCTTCAGTCTGCTATGACTAACTAATTCCAAGCTTAACTGGTAGTGACTATTGGCAATTTTGCTTGCTTGTTAGATAATCACAGCAGTTAATTTTTCCAGATCTTTTATTTAATAGTGCTACACAAATATATCAAAATGTATTTGCAAATACTATTCCCTTGTCGATTATTTCTTCTGCTGATTCACTGCACTGGTATTTGCGCCCTGCTTGTTTACTTAGGCCTCGGATCCCACTAGCACTTATGTTCACGACTTTACTTCTCACACAGAGCCAGTCAGTGGGACTACGCATGGATCGAAAGTTCTCTCATGCGAACCATGTATAGATGCAGTCAAGCTTTCAATTTACAGGAAAAAAGCGCTCTTGTTTCACAGCATAGAAATAACCGTTACTAATCCTTAAGCAGCTTGGAAATGGAGAACAAGATAGCACATTTTTCAGTCTTAAGCTTTCCATAAGGAAACAAAAAGAATAATGTGCAAAACCAACAAATGATCCTGTGGCACGAATAACTTGCAGTAACTGGTATAAGAAAAAAACCCACAGTCTAAAATGAATTTACACAGATTACTGATGGAGCATTAAGAACATGAATACATTCCCAACACAATCAGTTTGTGGTAATTTGGAGTAATCCTAAGGGATTTATTTTAAGAAGATGAAAAGGTCCCTTTTTACAATGTTGCTAGTTCAACCTAACTGAAAACCCAACTCAAAGGCAAGATAATTTGCTTTAGAGTCTACCAAACATCACACAACAGCCTTGTCTCCACCATGGGATATTTATCTATGCATGTACATTACATTCTACGTATGTTATATTATGCTATATTTATTATATTCAAAAAAGCCATATGGAAGAACATTAAGGCTCCAAAAGCCAAACACTGAAAACTTAGCAGAAAAACTGAGTTCAAGTTACCTGTTCCGCCATGGTGCAGCCTGCTCATGCATACACATTTTGAGTGTCTCCCATTATGTGACCACTCACTCTTTTTCCTAAAGAAACTCTCCCACAGATATTGTATGTTTTCTCCCTCCCTCACCCAGAAAGGTGCAGCACATTCTGCTATTTACTGTGTGAAAGCCTTGCTGTGAGGACAGGATTAATTTCCTCAGTGGTGAATGTGGTGTTGCAGATCCCCATAGTAACTGAGTGCTTCAACCACGCACATATTTTCACAACACCCCTGTCTCCATCCTCCGCCACTCCACTTGGTCCCAAACCCTTTGGCAGGCTGTTGCCTTCTACAGTTTTCCTCACCCCAGTCACCCCATTCCTCTTGTAACCTTGGTCTCAGCCACACCTAGAGAATGAGGTTTCCATCCAAGTCATAACTCCAGAAAAAAAAAATTTTAAAAGGTAGGGTTTAATCCTGACTTCCTTGAACCCCTTCAGATGAAGCTCCTCTCCAACTCCTCCAGACCCACTCAAGAGAGGAAACACCAGCCCAAAGAGCCAAAGTTTAGCAAAGTTTTTACAAACTGAATGCAGGGAATTGGAAGGGATAATGTAACGTGATAAATCTTTGCAGAAGTTGCAGCAGCTCTGCTAATAGTTTTTATAAAAGAAGACACGAGCTTCTAGGAAAAAGGAATTTGAACTGAGAAAAAAACCATGGGGTTAAAAACACCCCCTGGAATAGAGAAGCACTCACTTGCAAAGGACACTTTCAAGGTTAGAGGTGCTTCATTTTGCACCACTTTAAGGGCCAGCTCCCAGCAAAACATGCCAAGAACAGAAAGGTAATCTTATGGCAAGGAGGCAATGCTAACACTTGAAGTGAAAAATGTTACATGTATTTTCTAATCCTTCCAAAAGGCAAAATATATTATGTATTCTGAATTAAATCTTGCTGTCTTTGCAGATTTGGGGTTTTTTTCAAAATAACAGTAATACAAAACTACACTTCAAGACTGATTTTTTTTCTTAAACTTAAATACTTTACTAAAACTTCTTGTCCCTACAGCAACTGGAAAAAATATTCTTGGAAATTTTCCCCCATTCACACACATTTTGACAGTCAAATGAACACTCTCCTGCATGTTGAGGAACAGTCTGTGTTGATAAGCGGGTCACTCACAAACACAAAACCAGATTCCCTTTATAACGGCTGAGTTTCTCTACATCTTAAGGTTCTGCTCAACCCGACAAACACAGCTGCATCGCAGGACACAGTCTGGATAACCCAGACGAAACAGCTGTGGGTGCATGCCTTGAATCAAGCGTGTCTCTCCTGCAGTATCTCTGTGCACACGTTACAACAGCTCCTAAAGGAAACCATAGAGCGGTGTGGGGAATACTATGTTCATTTAAATCCTTCCTTTCCTAAAACCTAGCAGTCTGCTCTCTGTTAACCTCTGAACAGATGCCTCTCAAACACCAAGTCCCCAGCAGCTACCCCAAACTTGGGAGCCTGAAGAAAATCCTGGCACTGCCTCCACATCTCAGAGTTCGTGGTCTGAGTGTAAATGCTCAGGGCCACGGCTGGAGGCCTTTGAGCAAGTGCTGAAGGCCTGTCTGTGCTCCTTCAGTTGCTGTGGTAGCTTTGAAGCTCCTCTTCGCAAGAGAAGCAGCACACTGAAAACAAAACAAAACAACCAACAAAAAAAACCCCAGGCTTGGGTTTATTTCAGCTTTATCAAATCCCAGTGACTTTTTAGAACATTTACTCAGCTGGTCTGGATAAAAAGTAAGATCTAAAATATTTTGAAGTATCATCAGATATAAGACTCTCTCATAAATTACAAATTGAAAGGTCAATAACTCTGTGAGTGTAAATGGTAACCAATTAGTAATCTAGGGCAGCAGTCCAACTATTATGAAATCCATCTCCTGGCTCTATTAAGTAGCAGATTAAGTACCATGTAACTGCACGGATAAACCCTTAGTCCTTTATGTATCTATTATTTATTAAAACTCAGCAAATGTTTTGAAGGACACACCAGCTTAGTGTAGAAACAACCTTGTGTTGTGGTTCTGTGTGGAGGGTTTGTCTGGTAGCAGGGAGGGGCCACAGTAATGGCTCCTGTAAGTAGCTGCTAAAGGTTTCCCTGGACTCCAGCTCTGCTGGCAGCAAGGGAGGGGGTGCAGTGGCCCCTGTAAGTGACTGATAAGGGTTCACCCCCACCCCCAGCTCCAAGGGTTTAGTAACCAGGGGATAGGGGGTGGCGAATAACATATTTAAGAGGGGGCACGGAACAGTGGCAGTGGCACGGCCCCAGGCAGGGCCCGGCTCAGGCGGACCAGCCCGGCTGCCCAGCTGCCTGCTCGGCTTCTACGAACCGACCTGCTGTAGCCCAAGCCCCTGCGGCTTCTACAAACGGACCTGCTGTAGCCCAAGCCTCTGCCATGGCTCGCCCCAGAGTCAGTTTCCTCGGCAGCCAATGAAGACCTGCGGTGGAGAGAGAAGTGAGCTTTTGAGAGGAAGAACCACATGACACTCCGGTCAGAGAAGGGGAGCAAGAAAGGAGAGAAGCACCTCCCAAATTTCCCCTGCAGCGTGGTGA
>NW_010136199.1:0-61948 GCF_000699245.1 Pterocles gutturalis | reverse complement strand
TTAATTTTGCTCCTAGTTCTCCCTCCTTGCTTTGTGAGAGATACTGGGAGAGGAACATGTGGAACAGACAAAACTCTTCTTCCCCCCTTTTTTCCCCCAACCCACCCTTCATTCCAGGTGTGAGGGAGGGAAAATAATGTTTAAAAAATCCCAAACAATCTGTCTATTAGTTTGCAAACTACTTATTTGATAAGAATGTTTATAGACTTGTGTGTTAATGAATAAGGTCTCTGTGTTTAAAAATCGAGACAAGTCAAAGTTGAAGATGTAACTGCTATTTACTTTCAACAGCTTATGGTTAAAAGGGTGTCTTTGATTGTACATGTTACATTTTTTGTTTCAATACCTGCCAATTTTACTTCAGGCTCGTGGTCTCTGTCTATAGACACATTCAAGACTTCCAAATTTTAGAGGATGGGTTCCACCAGCTATGATGGCTGCTGAGAAATGTGTATCGCTTTCTTACAAGTCTCAGACCAGATCTTTTATTCTGTTATTTTTTTTTTACTTCTTCCCACTTAGGTTGTGCATCATTGAGCAATGGCCCCCTTCTTACGGATATCTTTCACCTCATTTGAGCTGGGACCTGTGCAGAATCAAGGGGAACAACTGCAGCCTTTCTGTGCTATCAAGATGAAGGAGGCGTTGACTACAGGTGAGGTTACAGATGGTGATGCTTTTCTGAATAGAAATATATTTTTGAGAAATACTGCAATTGCTCTCAGCCTGTGAAAGGTAATGAGTCCTTCTGTTCCTGTCATGCCAAGAACTTCAAAGTGAGCTTTTCTTTCAGAATGGGAGAAATAACATTTACTCTTGTCTCTATCCCCACCTTAAAACAAGACTTCTTTATTAGTGCTTTCTTGTACTGCAGCCAGAGCGCTCAGCACTTGGTAGGGTGGAGTCCAAGATCTCTAGTTTCTTACTTCACCACCAACACACAACTGTTCGTAAAATATGTGGTGAAGCAGCTGAAATGTCAGTTTTGCATGGGTTAAGGTGAGTTATGGATTTTGCATAACAAAAGTGTGCAGATGTTAAATCAAACATTGTTCTCTGCAGTTACGCAAGTGACAGACTGTGCTTGCAGAAGTTCTGCAGGGGAGAGAGCAGTGTAGTGGAGTGCCATGAAGATGGATCTGAACTGCAGTAGGTTTGAGACAACCATCCTCAAGTAGTAAATAATCTTTATCGACTTGGAGGATAGGTAATAATGAGAGGTGTGGTTTGTTGTTGTCGTAACTGAGGCATTTTGACAGAATTGTTTGCTTGGAATGACTTGCACCCAAGATTTTGTTATCTCCCTGTTCAGCAGTCTCTCAGCCTTCAAAGACTGTTTCTTCACAGAAACTGGACCAAAGGTTTATAATTTTTTGTGACATTTAGCTAGAATACATCACTGTAGCCAAACAGGATGAGAGGGAATTGCTGTACTGGGTTAGTACGGCAGCCATCTAGTCCTGCGCTATGGCTCTAGGGCTTTACAAAACATCAAAGAATGTAGGAAAGGGTGATTTTTCTTCTTCCTCACAACATGGTTAGGCTTTCCTCTTATTCTGGAGGTAAAAGCTGCATTTAGACTTTAAACACAAGGCACGTTGCCCCTTCTAGAAAATGTCACCAAGTAAGTGTGTTAAGCTCCGAAGAAGTAGTTTCGTAGTCTCTTGGGAGAACCTCTGAAAAAACAGTGTTGAAAGTGCTAGAATGTGTGGAGAGGTGGAAGTGGTCTAAATAAATCCACTTCTTTTTTTCAGATATCTCCTTTCGAAAAGTATAATTGTCCCCACATTTCTCCTCTTTGCTTGCATGTGTCTTTGAAGTACTGAAAAACGGGGAAGGAGAGCGCAGAGAACCTTGGAGCAGCAACTGATTGGGGTAATCAGGAAAAGAAACTGATGCTCCCATTATGAGTTTGACAAGATCTAGAATAACTTCTGTTGGTTTTGCATACTGAAACAGGATCAAGGAAAGCTTATTATATAGGAAGAAGAAAATAATTTGCCTAATGATTAGGCAGTAAGCCAATTTGCAAACATTTAAAATGTTTTGAAGACTGTTTGTAGTGTTAGCAGAGAAACAAAGGGGGCCTGAATACAGGAGGGGTAAGAACAGTGTTCTTCTGAAAGGCTGCTCTTTGCTGACACTTAAGTGTTCATTTGCAACCAGGCAGTGTGATCTTTGACAAATCTTGATTAGTATGATTTTAACTTCCACCCTGGCCATGTTGGTTTTGTAATTGTTGCCAGTAATTCAGATTACTTGTTTCAGTTTTACATAGGGTAAAAATGTGTGTAGTAACTGATCCAAGAGGATATTAACTGGGACACGGGAACAGGGAGAGTCCTGGGAATGGACTGAAATAGTTCTCTCCCCCTCTAAGAACCCTACAAATGGTATTACCAACTCTTCTGTAAACTGCTGCTTCTGCAAACCCTGAATTATCGTCAAAGGTTCTGCAAATAAGTGCAGTTTCTCATATTCCCGAGGATGCCCCCTGAAGCATGCCTTGTTGATGAAGGGGTCTGGCTTTAGCAACCCAAAAAACAGGCTAGTGTTAAAGCCTTGCTGTGCAGGCAGGCTGCTTTTAATTTCCGCTTGCCTTTATTGTCTGTCCTAATAATGTCTAAATTGTGGTTTTTTTGAGCTTTCCCAATATATTTTCACCATAATATTTAAAAATTCTTACATAGTTAAGAATACCAAGTACAGGGCTCTGGAAGTAGGTTTGCACTGATAAGAATTTGAGTTTTTCTTTCCACACAGTTCCCCAAATTCAAGATAAAAGCTTTTGACTGAGTAGAGGAGGAATGCTCAAGTTTGCTTTGAAATGGCAGAGGTCCTCAGGTGGCTGCTTCTGAGCATTTCAGAATGCCCTCTGGCAAGCAGGCTGATGTCTGCTGGTCAAAGGTGTAGTTTGTAATCCTGTTGTTGGCAGGCGTTCCCCAACACAGAAGTGCAAGGACACCATTCGCTGCTCTTGTTTGGCTAGCTCAGCACGATTGAGTGGAGTGCATTGAGCATGTTATTAATGAATGAACACAAACTTTGCCTTGAGTTTCCAGGAAGATTTTTCAATAAGAAACATCTAATTCTTCATTTGTTGAAGTGAATGTGAATTCTGTTCCAAATTTTAGGAGACAGACCACACTGCAGCTTCTTGGGGAAGGGTCCAACTGTTTAATGTGCTTTGCTACTGCCTTGGTATCATAAGAAAAGATTACACACTCAGGGGAAACGTGGATCATTCAGAGCTGGAGAGGCACTTACAAACACTGTTATTGCAGCAAAAGATCTTGATAAATAGCAGAAATTGTGCAGAATGTACAAAATTATATTCCATTACCTGAACACAAATGGGGAATAATTGGCTTGGCAGCAAATCACAGAGAAAACCCGGGGAGGTGGCATCGCGTGCCAGAGTCACGGTGAAGAGCTGGATGTGGTTGCTTAGGAGGCACTCTCATTTTGGATGTGTTGATGGAACTACCAAGAGATTCATATCTAGAAATATGCTAAAGCTTCTTATAGACTGTGCAGTCAGCAGCTGTTTTCTGTGCCTGAGGTAAGGACAGGAAGAAATTATCTTAACTGGTAGCAAGAGAGACTGAAGCTGTGCATTAGGCAAAAAATCCATCTAATAAAAATAGTGAAATACTGTGAAACTCCTAAGGAAGGACTGTGGAGACATTCCTATGGGAGGCTGCATAAATGTTACGAAAAAAAAAAATTTTTTTTGAGGCCCTTTCAGCCTTTTCCTTATTCTTTGACTACGCAAGGTCTGCGTGTGCTAGAGAGGACAGATAAGGCCTTGTAATATCCTTTAAAAAGTACCAATTGTGGCAGAGAGAGTGTACAATGCCAAGGAGAGTGACACATGAATAGATGTGAAATATTGGGGGTAACTTGGAAGCAGATTATTGAGATATGCAGCTTGTCTCTCAACCATCAGTTTCAATTTAGGTCAGTGTAAGACATCTCAATTTATCTTATAGCAGCAGGTATTCACTATGATCAGATGACATTGTGGAGACTGATACCAGAAAGCAGCCATGCAAAGATTGCTGTCGAGTTGTGGTTTACTAAGCCAGCTTCTGAATTCCAGAATGGTATTTGTCCCTCCTGGTCTCTCTGGCTGCATGTTAACACCTTCACTGCCTTTGCGTGTCCTGTTAGTCAGGGTGAGCTTTGCCTCCAAGTCATGAGTGTTTGAATTGGATATTTAAACTTGGTACCAAACACACTACAAGAAGCAGTAATTCTGCTTTTGGTTTCAAGACAAGGATTCTCACTTTTGACTTATTTTGTTGAGTTTAAGTACTAGATCTACATGATTTGATTTTACTGACTCTGTCCTTTTTCTGTGGCTTTCAGAGAGAGGAAAAACTCTAGTTCAGAAGAAACCTACCATGTATCCAGAATGGAAATCAACTTTTGACGCCCACATATATGAAGGACGTGTGATTCAGATCGTTCTCATGAAAGCAGCAGAAGAGCCATTATCTGAAGTGACTGTAGGTGTGTCGGTCCTGGCGGAGCGGTGCAAGAAAGGCAACGGCAAAGCAGAATTCTGGGTAAGGAAAAAGATTAATTCCTTAAACTTGCTGACCTCATTATGTTGCTTTCAAGCTGAACAGGTGCCTAATGCCTTTTAAACTGAGTGTTCCGTCCCTTTAGCGTGTGTGGCAGGGCTTGTAAGAATTATTTTAGCAGCATTTTTGAAATAGATAATGTACAATCAAAGTTCAAGAAATTGAACGTTGATTATCCCAGTTATCCCAGTAGGGTAACAGGGTTTGTGGGGACATGTGCACGGGTGTATGTAATGCAATTGTAGGGTTTGTTTTTTTTTTTCCCCTCCCAAGTTGTATTTACTGTTAACCCAGGGATACTTTGCTGTGCTGAAGTGAAGACTGAATCAGACTCTTTCATGCTTAATAGCTTCCTACCTTTTATGAAGGTAGCAGTTTAAGAATTAATGACTACTTTCTGAGCACAGGAACTGTCCTCAGCTATTGGCTTAAAAGGCATTTGTTTTTGCTGGTCTGTAGAATTTGGCACAGAAACCATGTGTAATGGTTTGAGGGGGAAAGTAAAATAAATTTTGATGATTTTCTGATTACAAGCAACAGTATTTGATATCTCTATGGTTTGTACTCTCAATAAACATATGAAGGATGGTGTAGACTTTTTCATTTAAAACTGGGTTCGTGTGCAAATTGAGTTTACTAATAGTAAAAACAAACCAACAAACTTCTTTGCAGAAAACAGGAAAGGGACATGTAAAAACATGAACTTTGACTGCGCTGAACTTTTGGGTAGACATCAAAGCAATGTAGCTTACTGGTCAAAGCAACAGAATAAAAGCCCCTGGTTCAGCTGCAGCAGTGAGATACGGAGGAGGGTTGTAATCCAATAGTTATTGAGTATTAGACTTTGATTCCCTAGAAAAAGCTGCTTAAATTCCTGAGAGTTTCAGTCAACCACATACTTCACTGTTGGTATCTTTCTTTCCATAGCTTGACCTACAACCTCAGGGGAAGGTGCTGATGGCCGTGCAGTATTTTTTGGAAGATTCAGGTAATGTCAACTGTTTATTTTCAGTCAGTTACGTAAAAGTAAAACTTTTTCTCACATTCCTTTTGTAGAACATAGGATGTAGCTCACCCAAAAAAAGTCACCTAATGTACTGAGTAGAATTTTCTGATTTTATTGATTTGTTTTGTAGGGGTTTTTTTATGGGAAGTCATGGCTGCATTTGTTAATTTCTGAATGCCTTTGTGCCCTGTATTGCTGTTTGCGTTTAGCCACTTTTGGGTCATTAATATGTCTGTCCTCATGTTTTGATGTGACAGAAAGATATATCAGTTCCTTTTTAGGTGCAAAGAAGTTAAATCTCTTGTTCTAGCTTATGTGGGAAACTTTTTGTGTGGATTGGGTAACTGGGTCTGAATTTCCTGAGATACAAATGTCATATTCATTCATCACGGAAACTGACTGTAGCAATGAGTGAATGGTTAAGTGTTAAAATGCAAATCTAGTCAGTGTTCTGCCGTATCAGTTTAAAAAGTGAACAACCCGTATATGTCAGAAATCTACACACTATTAGGAGACAAAACTGGGAGGTAAGAGAAGGTAGTTAATTATGAGAGTGGAAGCTTTAAGTACAGTAATAAAAACAAATATTTTGGCAGGGATTTGTGTGTCTGTGGAATTCTTTCATAAAGGAAATCATGTAAACCTTGCAAGTTGCTTAGCTAGTGGTAAAAAGTTTCCTGTACTAGAAGTCACAAAAGCATTATTTCTTGGGAATTGAACTGGTCTGCCTCTCGGTCTTACATGGTTTAATACCACGTGTTTGTAAATAGTAAATGGAAAGAGTAAGCAGTAAGTTTTAAAGCATTGGTGGTTTTTTTTCCCCCCATAGGGAACATGGTTCTGCTCTCATGGAACAAGTTAATTGTGAAGGTACCATACATTTTTGTACCATATGTGCAATCTGTGTAGCGGTTACTAGAAAGGCTACTAAAGATAGAATGTGAGATGCAGTAGGTGACATTTCAGAGTTGACATTTTATCTTTGCAGTGGAAAAAAAAACAAAAAAAAACAAAAAAAAACCAAAAAAAAACACCAGCCTATGCGCTCATTATTTTGGTCTCCTTTATGAAAACTTAACACTTCAAAGCAAAATTTCAAAAAATTGTGTGACTCTGAAGAGCCTGTAAGTAAGAGTGTTTCTCCAAAGGTCAAATGCTCTCTGTTTATGCACCAGTAATATTCTGGTTTGCATTCAAACTGTTGTGAGCCGTCGTATTAGAAAATCTTCGTCGTAATATTCTGGTTTGCATTCAAACTGTTGAGAGCCGTCATATTAGAAAATCTTCGTTTTGGTCTTTGTTGTGGCTTTCCCATGCAAGGCAGTTTCATGGGGCAGGGGTATGAGAACCTATCTATTTAATGAGACATACGGAATTCCACTTGTCCAGGAAACTTAAAAGTTTTTCAACCAAAACCATACAAAATGGACTTGAGTATTCTCAGACGCTTATTTGATGAGGCTGACACGGAGACATGAGGAACAGTAGAGATGATGTAAGTGGAAACCTTCCATAATTTGCTGTTAGCTGTTAGCAGGGAGGTGATATACTTGTGTGCTCTAAGCATTAAAATAACTGTACTTAGTTATTGATCAAAATAATTTAAAAATAGACACAACTGTTTCATTGCCTTTATTAAGGATTGCAGGTGGTAGTGGTCGAAGCCTGAATACCAAACAGATCATTAAGTCATGCAGTCATACTTTAATTGGCGAGTTAAGATTCATGTGCTAATGCTCTTGTTAGACCTTCTACTTTGCAACACCTTCCTGTTCACTTTCTGCTTTATAGAACATTACTCACCGATACCTTTTAGGTACCCAAACCACAGAGGCAGTGGAAACTCCCTTTCAAGGCATTTATGCATCTACATCTGTGAAGGAAACTCACTCAATCTGATATTTGCAGTGTTCACATCAAACATTAATACAATTTAACATACTAATCTTTCTCAAAATTATAGACTTCCGACACGTCACTATCTGGATATTGCTAAATAGGCAAACATGATTTTTTGCTCCTCATTGCACTGCTGTACATGTTTTCTCCAGTTAAGTTAGCAGATACCAGTGCTAGAGCAGAGAAGTTTGTTTGCGCATTACAAGGATGTTTGTATTAACTTCCATTCTTCATGTTGCTAAAACTCTTAGTTAATAGTTGAAAGCTCAGAGATAGTTCACATTCCTTCCTATGCCCGTACCATTTTGTTTTCTCTCTAAGTTACGGGGGCTACCTTTTGTTTGAAGATCTTGAAGCACTTTGCAAAAGTGACTAATTCTTTCTTTTGCTTGTTTACCAAACTAAAGCTGTTGGTTTTCAACCCTTCCTTCTAAGTAGCAAACATTCTGCATCTTGAGAAAACGGCTTTTCTCTGCTTTGATGGGAGGCAGCAGTATTGCGAAGTAAGCGTGTTGTTGCTCCATTATCAGATTTATTATTAGAGACAAATTTTCATGGAATAAACAGGTATTAAAATTGGCTCCATAGTAGGCTACACTGAGACATTTCTTTGTACATTCTTTTTTTGCAGAGTCTGAGCAGTTGATTCAGGGCTATATATGAAAAGTCTTCGCAGTCTTAAAGGGTTGTTTTTTCTTTCTAGACTCTGTAAAACAGAGACTGCAGAGCCCTGACTTAGAGCTGTCAAAGAACTTTTTTGTCTTCTGTCCTGTGATTTGAAAATAAGTTTATGCTGGAAATTAGAAGTTTTTCTTCTGATGTGTGAAACATGAGAAAACATTGTTTCTGCCCCTCCTTTTTCTCGTTGTAATATTGAAACTAGGTTATAATTTTGTAAAGCAGCTTTAGTTTTAGTAGGTGGGAGTTGCAATACGTTTAATGCTTTGCTTGATCTTTTATTCAAATATAGTTAATGACCTTATCAAATAAGAAAACCCAGGATCGCGGAGGTGGCTTGCTGTGCTGCTGAGTGTCTTGCGCGGTGTTAGCAGCTTTGGAGGCTTTGGAAGTATGTTTGGATGTTGTTTTTGAATTCTGAATTGCTGTTTTGCTGGCTTCAGCTTCCTGGAGAAAGGGTTTGTGAATTCTTTCCTTAAAATGCTGTTAGATGTATCAGAAGGTGAGTGATATTTGCATGTGAACTTCTGATATTTCAGGTACCTGACTGCTGGGAGAGGAGCAGGAACCAGAGAGCTCCATATATTTTGAATATGTTTTTCTCTGTGTGTGTTGACATGAGTTTGGGAAAGGATGAGATTTTAGAATTTTTGAGGCATCTGTGAAAAATGATAGAGCAAATAACAGATTTGCTATCACTGTCTGCATATTGTATGGGTCTAAATTAAGATTTGAAGCAAGTTTCTCTATGGATGAGGTGTGTTGGGGAAGGCTTGTCACATTATTGGTAAATAATAATGATGAGGGCTGAAAAGCCAGAACTAGACCTTATAATTGTAAATGGGGAAGTTGGTATGATTTAATTATTTAACAGAGAAAATACTATTTCTAGAAAATTGGCAGATGTGATCGTTATTAGTGCTTTAATCTGCATCTAAAAGTACAATTGCATCAATTTAATAAAAAAGTTTTCCAGCTTGATTTTCTTTAAGAATATCAAACATCTGCAGATGTAGTAATTTCATAAACACAAAGATGGCGGTATATTTGGTTGGTAAGGTAGCTAACATGTGTAGAGCTGAGAAAATTTGATATAGTTCATATGTGCACAAAGGGCGACTTTACTATGCCTTGGTAATTTAATAATTAAAAAACCCGTTTTCTAATTTATTCCCTCTTTTACCAAAAAAAAAAAAAAAGAAAAAAAAAAGAAAAAAAAGATATCAGGTATCTGTGCAGAGCTGTTAACCAAAAGTCTTAATGAAATGTAAAAAAAAATACTCTGTAGAGCAGAGCACAGCCCGTGTTAGCCCAGCAGCTCTGCAGATGGTGTGAGCACTACAAAGACTGTAGTGTGGACGTGGGATTTTTTTTCTCCTGGATTGAAAGGCAGGGCTTGTTAAAACTCTGGTGTTTTGTTTCAGCACTTTTCTAAAAGACCGTTGACTTCATTAATGTCTGTGAAAGACTAGCTCAGTAGAGATGTGCTGGAAGTAGCTGCAGAGCAGTCTGCCTCAGAGCTCTGCTGGGTGTCAGTCCAAACAGCAGTGGGTGCCGGCTCAGGGGCCGGGCAGGAATTCGTTCATTTATTCAGAGGAGCGGACAAGAAGCCCCCCATGTCCCATGGGTGTCCCAGTCTCTGCGCAGAACAGAGCGTAACATAATTTGTAGTTTTTCCTACCATAGAAAGTACAGTAAGAAATTTTGTCTGCAATACTCTTACACGTCGCATACATACCTCTATAAAGGTGCTGCTAAGAATTTGTAACAGTGGCTTTGACCACTCGTGCTAAAGCTTGGAGTACAAGTGTTTGGGGCCAAGATAGGTAATTTGAGATTACGTGCCAGCTTTGAGAACAAATAGTATTGGGTGGTACAATAGCTAATCATTGGTGTTGCTACTTCAATGTCAGCAGGGTAAAATCCACAAATACTGAAAATGGAGGAGTTTTTTTTTAAAAAAGAGCAAGATGGGAATAGTAATATTAATACTCTGCCTGCAAAGGAAACATTGTGATGATCACAAAACCAAAAATTATTTAACATAGCAAGTTCATGTCACAGAAATGTAGACTTTTGGGGAAATTTTTATTTCTGTAAATGATTTGTTGCAGTTTTCTTTGTAAAGCAATCCTCTCCAGGACCAGGTTAAAGAGCAGTTTTCCTCTGAGACAGCTCATACCAGGAAAAGTCTCCTTTGTGAGGAATAAGCTTTCCTTTTTAATGATTGCTCTGCAAGATTAATATTTTTCTTGACCCGAAGGCACACTTAACTTTCAAACAAAGCCAAATGCAAGGCAGTAGAACAACAGAAGAGGACACTGAACAGAAATGTTAGTGGGTTTAGTAATTTACTATAAAGTTTCAGGCAAAAACTTTAGGAGACGGCTCAGAAAATGTTTTTCCTGTCCCTGTTTGAAGTCCCAGTTCTCAGTTTCTGACAGTAGCACTGTCATGTTTCCTCTGTTCACAAACAGAACCGTGAAATGAGCAAGTTAAAATGAAGAATGAACTCTGAAGATGGTAAATATTTTTTCTATTCTTTCTTTTAAAAAAACCTAATATGGTTATTCTGGAGATTGTTTTCTTTGGTCCTTGAACTTTTGAGGTTCAGTTGAGACCATTTGACATCTCACCTTGAGGTTTATTACAGTTCAGCGGAGTCCTAGCAATATTGTCTTAGCAAATGTTTTCCAGACTCTGGGTTGCATGTTGTGTTAGTGGCTGTAAGGACTGTAAAATATGCAGAAGTTCTGGCACTGCAGTTAAATGGTGTATACAATGGTGTGATTACTGCACTGTCATTTCATGAGTGTGCTTAATGGTTTTTAATGAATGTACAGCGTGGAGGAGTTCTGGGTGTTTTTGTCAGATCTGCTGCAAGTTTTGAGAAGGGACCTTGAAATGCATGAACAATGTGTCAGTGATAAATATTAACCATGGTTCTCAATAGAGGAAATAGATTATGTTTAATGGTGTGTGCTGGGTTCAAAATGATTAATTTCAGGTCCAGGCTGCAGAGGTCACCTGGACTCTAGTTGCTGATTCAGCTGTTTTGTACATGGCTGTTTCTGACCATGTGCTGACCCAGGACAAGCATTCCATCTGTGGAAATCCTGGCTTGCTCAGAGGGGGAAGCAAGGGCTTTCCCTTTGTGTTTCTTCCTCACCCCCCATCTCCACCATGCATCCATACAGTTGTTGGGGTAGTTGCTTCCTTGCAATTGTTAACTCTCTCTGTATCTTTCAAATCAAGCCTCTTATTCCCCAGTTAAGTCTGTATTTGGCTGAACTTCTTAAAACTTTTCTGGAGCAATACACATTAAAGGTAATCTACACGTTACAGATAACTCCTCGCATGAGGAGAAGCCATGTCCTGTTCACCTGCTGAATCCTAAGCACTTGGTTTGCTTCTGTTACAGACTTCAGGGAGGCTTTTGTCCCTTAATCTGCTCCACCACAGGTTATCTCCTCAGAATGCACGCTATAAAGCAATACACCTTTCTTTGCTTTGTTGCTGTTACTGATTAGATCACCCTTATGAAGACATCCTCTTCACGCAGCACACAATATGAAGTGTTGCTCTCGCCAGCGCTGTTTTCCCTGCATGCACCTTTCAGTGTGTGGTTTCCCTGAAGCATTTGAGGAACAGTGGATGAGCAGGATTAAACAAAGAGACAGTACTCTTCTCTTTGCAGACTACAGCAAGCTGAAGTGCAGCAGCTGATGGGGGTTTTTGTTGGGTGAACTCAGTAGGCTGCTTGAACAGCAGAAATGAGTCCTGCTCCTGGAGGTGACACAGTGGTGTACATAGTGCCAGGGTGCCACAGTGCATGCTGTGAGCTCTTTTCAGGGGGAGGCAGGATGGGTTTTTCTCTGAACCAGATGGCCAGTTTCTCAGAAAAGTGCATTAATACCTAGTGGCAAAACCTGGGGACCTTTTTTGAGCTTTCTTTTCACTAGGATGCTTAATCTTTCCTTAATCTCTGAGCTGGTGTTGTCCTTTCTTTTCTAAGACAGTACATGCTGCTGCAGTCTGGCTCCATTTGGCTGCGACTGATAAATTAGTTCAGGGCACTCAAAAGGGTATCAAATGATAGATTGTAATCCAGGTTCAGCGGTCTGGGAGGGGAGAGGAATAAGGCTGAGACACGTTGACGGATATAACATCAGTGTTATGAGAGCGCATAATGGAAATGTCTAATTGAAATTCTTACTTGTCCTCACTGCTTAATGATCCTGGAGGCTGGAGGAAGCCCATCTTACAGCACTGTGGTCTGGTGGTGACTCAGGACGTCCTGCAGCACATCACCTGCGTTTCTGCTCTAGTCCTGCTTCAGGAGACACGGGGAGCAGCAGCAGGAAAAGGCTTCTGCTGAAGGAGAAGACCCTCCTTCTTCCAATAAAACATTCATTTCTCTTGCATGTAAATAATGATCCTGGAGGCTGGAGGAAGCCCATCTTACAGCACTGTGGTCTGGTGGTGACTCAGGACGTCCTGCAGCACATCACCTGCGTTTCTGCTCTAGTCCTGCTTCAGGAGACACGGGGAGCAGCAGCAGGAAAAGGCTTCTGCTGAAGGAGAAGACCCTCCTTCTTCCAATAAAACATTCATTTCTCTTGCATGTAAATCACATAATGTATAGGAGCTTATGTTTTTTCAAGAAACAACTGTGGTTGTCATTTCTCTAGTAATTCCTGCTTCTTCCTCTCAGCTCATTTGCTGAAGGTTTCTTCTGGATGAGCAGGAGAGGGAAGTGCTTGCAAACAGGGACATGGAGAGACCTTAGGAAGCAGCGCATGCATGTGTTTCACCCTCGTTGGACTGAAAGTTTGCAGAATGCAGGTGTAAAATAAATAGAAATACAAGTCTGAAAGAGAAAAACAAACTGAACTTTTTGGAGAAGCAAATACTAATCTTTGTAATACCTTAAAGGATTAAAAGGGTGTCTTTTTGTCTCCCCCTTAGACTGCAAACAGTCATTGAAGGATGAGGAGGGGACAGTAACTATGAACAGAAGAGGAGCTATCAAGCAAGCCAAAGTCCGCTACATCAAAAATCACGAGTTTATTGCTACCTTCTTTGGCCAACCTACGTTCTGCTCTGTCTGCAAAGAATTTGTATGGTAAGAAGGAAGCTTTGTTCTAATTCAGCTTCCCCCACCCATAAGGGCCAATTAACTGCAAAATTTACTTCAGGCATATTGAGACTAAACATGACAATTGTTATCCCCAAGAACTGTACTTCTTTCACATTAAAAAACAGAACTTGAACGTTTTTGCCACTGAAATAATTGGCAAAAGTTCCGTTAGCATGAGTGAGACCTGGCACGTAATCCAGAGCAGCTCTTTCTCAAGAGAATGGGATGGGTGGATCTGAGAAAATAATGCTCAAACTTTGTACCTGAAGTGGCTGATAGCAGAGTAAAGACTCACAGAGAGCAAGAAGCTGGATCCCTTTCATAGTAAGGCCATTTTCATACTAAGTCATATCAGGAGGATTTCCCATGTGACTGGAACCTTCTCTTTTCTGGGTTTCCCTCCTAACTTGTTAGTCTGTCGAAGCACACTTGCTCCCCTAGGACAGAGGATTCTTAACAGCAGAATTTAGACCAGTTTATTAATTGGAACAAATATTCCCATAGGCAAAGGGTTGATTGGCTGACATGGTAAAAATCAAAAAACACCTTTTATTCCAGCAGATGTGTGTTTTTGATTTCCTTCTTTATCATTTGTTTTTCAGGGGACTCAACAAACAGGGATACAAATGTAGGCGTAAGTTGATTTTTACCTTTTTCTTGTACTACCTTCCACGTGAATCTGTAGATCTAATAGTAACTGTTGAAAAATCTTTTGTAAATATGCGTGGCACAGGGCATTGTCACCACAGGTAGCAGTAGATGCTAAACATCAGTTTTGCACGATAACCCAAGACTGTCTGTTATGATTCCTACCTGAGTTTTTAGTATCAAGATTTAGACTTAGCTGTTCTTCTCATAAGTGTGTAACGCTCTGGAAAAGTTGCACTCATTAATGACAGCAGTTTTTGTGAAACCTTTTCTAAAATGAATTACAACTATTGAGGGGTTTTACAGCTGAATTGAAAAGCACTTTTGACTTAGCGTAGGTCTCTGTGCGTTACTCCAAAAAGCAGGGAGCTATCAAAGGGTAAAACTCAGAAGCATAATACTGTCCTTCTGTTACCAAATGCTGGTGGCGTTGCCTAGTGGAGGCAAGATTCAGTTTAGAAACAGAGTTTATGATAAAAGAAAATGGGGGGAATCAGCTTAAAAGAGATCATCATCTTGATAGAAAAGAAAGTTCTGGTGTATGTAGTATGATGGAAAGGGGTGTGTTTTTCACGTTACGCTATGAAATGCGAAAACCTCATCCTATCTATTATCTGATGGAATCTTTTTTTTTTTTTTCTTGAAGAATGCAATGCTGCTATTCATAAGAAATGTATTGATAAAATCATTGGGAGGTGTACTGGTACTGCAGCCAACAGCAGGGACACAATGGTAAGAGCTGAAACAATATATTTAGAGTGTAATTATGTAGTTAAACACTCCTGAACTAACAGAACCTTGTATAGAAACAGCCCGGTGCATTTGGGAGGTGCTTGGCTGTACAACCCAAGTTACTGTTTTCTCTTGAAGATTGTATGTGATGTGTAGTGGATGAAACTTTTGAGCAAGAAAAGTAGTAAAGAGCCCTGCAAGGGGGTGGGCAGTATTTGAGGGGCAGATTGTTTCCCTGGTAGACGCGGGATGTTAAGACTGGAGTATTCAAGAGAAAGTTGTTGCAGCTTTGTAATATCCAAGCAGTTTTCTGTAAGAAGCTGGTCCTGTTTTGGCTGGAATGACTCACCCCTCTCCCTGTCCTCAGTTTCAAAAGGAGCGTTTCAAGATTGACATGCCTCATCGCTTCAAAGTTTACAACTACATGAGCCCAACCTTCTGTGACCACTGCGGCAGCCTGCTCTGGGGGCTGGTGAAGCAAGGACTCAAATGTGAAGGTATGGAGGAGGAGGGAGGGCGGCTGGGACCTCTCCATGCTTTTCCCGTGTTCCTCCCCCCACTAGAGATTAACTGCTGCTACACGCTCTGCATTTCTATATGTGTTATATATAATGGATTAATCTCATCCACACATGGTTGAAAAAGCTTTTGTGCTAGAGAGAGACAAATAGGCACTTGGCTCGTGTGACAGCTCAGCCAAGGTGAGCTTCTAATGCAGTCAGAAAGCATGCTGCGGGGGTGTAATCTTCAGTATAATCAAAATTGCTACTTTGGGAATAGCTGAAATTTGGTGAGTCTGACTCACAGTAGTGCCTAAAAGTGTATTGAAAGTGTTTACTGTAAATACCACTTTTATAATTCTCCCACAAAAAGGCAAGATGATATTTATTGTAACAGATTTTTGAGAATAAAGTAACGATGATTGGATTTTTTGAACAATTTTTGTAGCCTTGAGATCATGGGAATAGCTGAAATTTGGTGAGTCTGACTCACAGTAGTGCCTAAAAGTGTATTGAAAGTGTTTACTGTAAATACCACTTTTATAATTCTCCCACAAAAAGGCAAGATGATATTTATTGTAACAGATTTTGAGAATAAAGTAACGATGATTGGATATTTTGAACAATTTTTTTAGCCTTAATTGAGATCAAGATTAAAATTGCAGTTTTATTAACAATCATAGATCCACGTCCAATTAGGTCTTATAACAAGGTTTCTGAACTGCACAGAGAAACAGCCCTTTTTGTTGCAATGTCAGACAGTATTTTCCTGATGCTGCTTGTATAACCGTTCTTACATTTCTTTTAGAATGTGGGATGAACGTACATCATAAATGCCAGATGAAGGTGGCAAACTTATGTGGAATAAACCAGAAGTTGCTAGCTGAAGCTTTAAATCAAGTTAGCCAGGTAGGTCTTATTGCCATTTGTCAGGTAATTAGTTGTTTTCAGACCATTTTGGGGTTTTTAGTTCATCTTTTCTGTATCGCTTTTATGGGGAACTGAGTTTGGAACAGAGGAAATGCAAACAGCTTTCTGTTTTTAATTTGACCCCTAAAGATGTCAATAGCCTCAAGTTGAAATAGGGGGGGGGGGGGAGGGGCGGGAAATCCCACATAACAAAGAATTTTTAAAAAGGCGTGTAGTTTCCTGAAATGCAACTTTGTTCCTCTGTGGTGCCACAATTATTGTCTCCCTTTCTGTTTAATTGTTTAAACAGTGGTATCATAACACTGAAGCTTGCTTTTCCATGCTTCAACTTTAGAATTCCACTTGAACACTAAAATTAAATAAATACGGAGAAATATACCAGATATTATCAATTTTTATTAATCTGATACATACACAAAGAAAGCTCGTCTAACACTATGTGCAGAATTAACACTGGCCCCACAGCTTACATTGTTCATCTCCTGCTGCAGCATGACTGTCTCTTGTGGTCAACTTCTGACTTGCAAAAAAAGATTCAGACCCAAGCTCTGAAGTAAAACAGGAGAATATATCATAAAAGCCAACAATATTTCCTCTGAGATGAGTGTTCCTAAGCTTTCACTGAATACTTATTTTGAAAACAGTGAGAGCTGTTGTGCCAGCTCTTTCACGGCACAGAAGAGCTTGATCTTTTCATTACTAAAATTTGATCTCAGCGATCTTTCATATGTAAGGTTTGTTTCCATGTGCTAAAGACGGATGTCACACACAGATACGACTTCAGCATGTCCAGTATGACAGTGATTCCTGTTTCCTCTTTCAAATGACCATACATCCAAGGGGACATTTCCCCCCAGTTTAAATTCTTCCTCCTGTGGGTTCAAACTATCATATCTTTAATAATTTTGCAATGAACAATACAACATAGACTGCTCAGGAATTTGAATGATCTATTTTCTTGCAGTGAAGGAAGTAAAGCAATTGCCTGATCTGAAGCTGTAAATAATGTGGCTAAATAGTCTATGAACCAGACTTCCTAAGAAAAGATTCATACTAGGAGTTAACTAAAAGAAAATCTTACACTGCCATCATGGTACATTTAACAGCTATTGTTATAAGTATTTCTAAAGTAATAGTGCAAATATAATTTCAAATTTTCCTTCCTCCTCAGAAATCTTCACGAAGGTCCGATTCTGGATCTGTAGAAAGTGTTGGTATTTATCAAGATTTTGATAAGAAACCTAAAGCTCCAGGAGACACAACAGGTGAGAAAAGCTACAATGTTTTAATTGAGCCATTTACCTACCAGACTACACAAGCTAAGAATTTAAGTAGTTATTCATTCTTGCCTTACGTTAGATAATTTTTTTTAATAAGCACTGTTAAAAAAAAAGAAAAAAATTATTTTTACCTACTAACAGACACACAAAATGCTTACATAACTTCAGACAAATACCTGTAGCTTTTAGTCCAGGAGCATACCCACCTTTCTGAGAAATGCCTGCTTTACACCCTGTGATGGAACTGGAGGATTCCTCAATGACCAGACATGCACGTGCAACACTCTGCCCTCCCTCCTGTAACTGAAATGTCACGCACATTGTTAATTATCTTCGTTTGTTCACAAACCATTAGAAAACAATGATAAGTGCCATCTATTTTAGGATGTAAGTAGCCAAAATACTGCTTGAGGATTGAATGGCTGAAATAGTTTCAGTACCTGGAATCCTCTCTCTGCAGGTTCAGAGTAAGGTTTTGTATTTTTTTTTACTATTACTAAAGCAATATTGTTGTATCTAGCGTTGCATAAGCTAACCTCTGATAAGTTATGCAAAAGTAAATGCAACAGTAGAAGTAACTTTTTACCAGATGGAAATCACTAGGCTCAGTAACAGATAACGAGTGGTTTTGGAGTGGTACAGGACTTTATATATTCATCCACACATTGAACTAATTCTTTTGAAATGCCCAGTAAGAAAATTATTTTTATATTACTTTTACTTTATTATTTTTATTTTTTTATATTACTTATCATACTTGTTCCAGTTTGCCAGAACAGAGGGGAAGAAAAAAAAACCAAACCAAAACCTCTTGCAAAAGTGGTTTAGCTTAATGCTAAGTCGTGCTGCAGTCACTGTGATTCATCCCTGGGTTATCACAGAAGCTGGGCAGCTTGTGGGGCATGGTATCATCTCATGATTATCATCAGTGTCTTGTTAGTGACCCAGCACATCTATGCAGCAGAGGTCAAAAAAAAAAAAGTTAATAATTTTAGGCTATAATCAAGATCATGCTGTATGATCATGCTTCTTAGCCAGCACTGGGCATAAATCAGATCTTTTTATGGCCTCTCTGCTTAGGCTGAGGGACCAGGCTATTAACAGAAGAAAAATAATTTGTTTACAAGCAGTGCTTGTAAAGCATCTTTTTCTCAAAATTATGTATCTTAGTCATAGGGGAAATTTAGGGCCTTTGATTTTTATAATCCCTAGGTATCGCTTAAACCCAGCATCAGAAGCAATCACAGATTCACTTCAAATTCAAAACTATCAAGTACATTCATGTAATTTGAACTTTGTTATGAACTACAGGAGCTGACCCTTATGTTTAGATTCACCAGTATTCCAGCATTGGTCAGTACTTAGTGGGGGATCTGAGTCACGCAGTATTTCTGCACATATTGAACTTTAAACTCCCTCTTTCAATTAGCAGATAGCAGCGAGTACGATAAACTCTGGGAAGGAAACACAGCCAAGACAGCATCACGAATTGCAAGGAGAAAATTCAACATAGACAGCTTTGTCTTCCATAAAGTACTAGGGAAAGGAAGTTTTGGAAAGGTACGTAACAAACTGATAGAGCTTAAGGTGACTGGCTCGCTTGGTCTCTACAAGGTGCTGGGCTATTTTCATTAACCAGAAAAGTCTCACAGCCACTTGGGCAGATGATCTTTTAACAGAACAGCCGTTTTTGTCAGACACTAGAAATTCATCACCTGAATCTCGTCTAAACTCAACAGTGATTCATAACGTACAAGTTTTTCAGTTATTTAGTATTGTGGTGGAGGCATTGCCCTTTATGCACCACAGTGCAAAAGGATATTTTATGTTTGTACCCTCTGAGAAACAGCCTCCTAACGCTGCGGTGCAGTGGCAGGGGGAGATGCAGGAAAGCAGCAGAGATTCCGTCTGCTGTTGCCTGTGAAACTACAGCTCTAATGAAGGAACAGGCTTCATATCTCTTCTGTTTGTATCCTCGCAAGACGTTGACAGAAAAGCTGCCCTGGAAGCTGCTGTGCCTGTGTAACACATGGTCCTTGGACACTGTCTCCTCATCTCTATGCCCAGCAACTTCACCTTCCCCAGTCTCGCTCATCTTTCCCATTTAAGTGGGTTTTTTTAATTGTCACTGTACCTCCTATAAACACCTTTCACTTTCCCTTACTCATACCATCAGCAACAGTCTTTCCTACCTGTGCTGTGATCTTATATTTCTCCTAGGTTCTGCTTGCTGAGCTGAAAGGGAAGAATGAATTCTTTGCTATCAAAGCTCTGAAAAAAGATGTGGTGCTAATTGATGATGATGTGGAATGTACAATGGTGGAAAAGCGCGTCCTCGCTCTGGCATGGGAAAATCCGTTTCTCACACATCTTTACTGCACGTTTCAGACAAAAGTAAGGAAAAGCCCAATGGCAACAGCAACGCAGCAGATGTAACATTTCAATGGATGGTGTTACCAGCAGTCACGTGAAAGTAACTTAGTGATGCAAGAATTTAATTTCCTTTCAGTTCACAGGCCTTGTGGAAAGTAAATACGAGTATGACCCCCTCATACACTGATGAGAACAGAACGAGATCAGAAAAACATCTATGTGCTCTGGAATAAGAGGCAGTTTAATTTAAATCCGTGCTCTTAGCCTTACCTTCGGTGAGGGGAAAAAAGATGACTGTCACAGGTAGAAGGCAGTAAGTCTAGAAACCCAGGGAATACAAGATCAGCTGTTTGGCTTTGCAGTACAAGACCAGGCTACTCAAATCTGTAGGAGCCTCATACACCTTCAGAGGTACATGAAAGAAGAGAAGTATGCATGAGAGGAGGGAAGTGGCTGTTTGGTCCCCAGTAGGCACATCACCACTTCACATGTGGTTGCAATAACATCAGTAATTTTTCCATTCTTTGGTTATTTGCGAACAGGAGCATCTGTTCTTTGTTATGGAGTTCCTGAATGGGGGAGACCTGATGTTTCACATACAGGACAAGGGGCGTTTCGATCTCTACAGAGCAACGTAAGTCCACAAGCCTTCAGTCCCTGTCTCCATGAATTATTTTAGTCTCTGTGGTTTTACTGCTTCTAGTTCTGCACCACTTACCTGCACTCTTTCACACAAGTTTCCACGGCTGATGATTGAAAAGGTATTTCTAAGCACTGGTTTAATACAATGAAGCAGCTCACTTAATGATGTTTGGAGTTAGGTTTTCTTAATTTACGTAGCAGTGTGATGTTTAACTTTATGGGATGCTTGTACCTAGAGATGCTCAGTAAACTGCAAAATGAGCCAGCACTGAAAAGCAAAAGGTACAGCTTCAGTGTCCCTTAGGACAGTAGTTGGATGGAAACATTGGAAAACAGCATGAGAAAAAAACCCCAACACTTGTATTACTTATCAGTATTGCTAAGTTGACATGATAGCACAGAAGGGTAACCTGCACATTCCGCAAGATACTGGTAAAATGGGTAAGCACTTTGCAAGTGCAACTGCATCAGTTACCTATGGCTTAGAGATCACTGGAGCTGAAAACTTGGAAGGTGCAAAAATGTTCTATTATTGTTACTTTATCATCATTCTTTAGTTTTAGGTCAGTTTCTACCTCTCTCACATAAAAGCATGAGGTTTTTAATTGTATCACTGAATGGGTGCATGCAAGACCTTAACAGCAACAGCGCAGGGCAGTGGATCTGCCTGTGAGCCCCAGTGCTGCTGTGTAACCAGGCTGGGAGATCACTCGCGTTACTGTGCGCTGTGCTAAGGAAACTGGATGGGATCAGAGCAAGGGGTCTGGCAGCAGCCGTGGCTGGGCAGCAGCCAGATTTATAGGTCAGAGCAAGCTCCCTTCCCACCCTCCGCAGCAAAAATCTGGACAAAGCCCCACCAGCTTAAGCGTCCTAGCAAGTATCTGTGCATCTGGCAGCACCTCCTGGCATCCTCTGTACGTATTTCTGAAGTGTTGGGTCAACATTCATTCTGCTGTACAGAAGTGGAAATAGTTTTATATTTGTTCAATTAAAAAAAAAGCTTTTAATTCTTTTTGGGGCAGGGAGAAGCATTTTTTTTAGCATTTTCCTTCATATCCTCTGGATTATCACCTCCTTTTTTGAGGAGAATGCCCTTGAAGTGATGCTAATTTTACTGTCTGCTGCAACTGCCAGGTGCAGAGGGAGATAGGTGAGGTCTGTTTCTAACTACCCATTAGTGCCTAGTCCCTCCTAAAGCAATCCTGTGAGTACTGAGCTCCCAGTAGCTGCCTTTCAAAAAGCACGTGTGCATCACTAAAAACACACAAAGACCATGTAAGGGTAGAAAAGGGACAGTGTCCTAATGGAAGTGCAACAAAGCATTAAGACAAGTTGCTGTTGTGTCCTCTCTGCTGTTTGGCGTTGGATATTACAGAGGTGCAGGGAGGGAATTGATTTGCAGATTACAGCATCCAGCTGTACAAATGCAGGTGTATCAGTAACAAGGGGAGTGTACAGTACTACTCACTCCATGGAAAGATGCATGTGGCAGCTCTTCTGGCCAGCTGCTTTGGTATGTTTTAACCGAGCACGACTGATTAAAAGATGTTTTGTTCTTTTCAGGTTTTATGGAGCTGAAATTTTATGTGGGCTACAGTTTCTTCACAGCAAAGGCATTATTTATAGGTGAGTACCAAATAGCTCGTGTGGGACCTGTGAATTGTCTTAGCACTTGATGCATCTCTTTGAATTACTGATTGATGGAAGAAGTAAAAGCTGGCTGTCAGAGATCTGATGTTATTCCAAGGGCATTAACATGCCTGAGATGTATCTATAGCTGTGTGTCTTTTCCTTGGCAACCAGAATGATGGAATGTTATTTATGTTGCACAAAAGCGGCTTTGTTTCAGTTATTTTTAAACACTGCCTTCAAATCATGAGTCTGTTTAGTTTGGAAGCAAGGGACACGGTCCTTGAGGCTATCAATTCCTACCGGCCTTGGGAAAACCACTGAGGTGAAAGTCATCTGCTTTTGCCTTCCCTATGAAACCACTGATGCTTCTGCCTCACCAGCTCGAAACATCAGGGGCCAGATCCTGATCAGCTGCTTCTCACTGTAAATACCCACGCCATAAGAGATCAGAAGCATACTTTTTAATGCAGTTTTTCCTCTCAATTTCCTTTCTCCAGCCTTTCCACTCCACCCCCAGCTCTAAAGCACTGTTTGGTAACTGCTTGCTCAGGTAGCTCTTACCTCTGTAACAAACAGGTACGAGGGGTAATGCCTGCGTGCTTAAGAACAGGTTACACAAGGTAACTTGGGTAAATGTGCCCCAAAACGTCTGGTATGTCCATCTGCCTTTATAGAAACAGGAAACCTTTCTTGGAGCATCCATCCTGTAAAGCACTTTCTGAAGTTAGAGACAAAAAGTTTCACAAGAACTATTGGTAAAGAGGATGAACATTACAGGTGTTCTCCTTGGTGAAGAAGATGATTCCTAAAAGCCCACCTGCATCTCAGAGAAGACAGCCGTAACTCAGGAAGGTACTTAATGTACCCAACTGCATTCCCACTGCCTCCAGCAGGTTTTTATACAGGAAAGGATCAAACTCCAGGATTTGTTGTCATCAGCACATCCTCCTTCAATCCCAGATTTTCTAGATAATTTTTAGACTTGCTCTTAAGTTTCCCTACATTAAATTAGAATGTTCCTGGAGGGAAATTTCAGAGTATGAAATATTTTCATAGAAATGGTACCACTTTCCAACAAGACACCAGCAAAACCAAAGCTATTTTTATTTTTTCCCCTATCTCACACAGGATGGTTACCAGTATAACCACAGAACATGACTGGAGCAGTTTAGGTAGGCATTGCATGTAAGTGTACATCCATACAAAAGATTTTAGAACTTGTAGCTAGGTAAGTGCAGCACCCAAAGTTACCACGAGTGTTCCCCATCTCAGATCTATTCAGTTTACTCAGGTGAGCAGCAGCTGGTATCCCAACATGGATGGATTTATGGCGCGTTGCGCTAAATCAGGGACTCTTGGTTCGAGCTCACCTCACCGTCTGAGCAGTGTTAAGTAGCTGATACTGGGAACTGAAGTTACAAAGGAGAAAAACAGCCCTGTTCTCATGTAAAATTTTGTGCTCTATTCAAGTCTTTCTTGGTAAGCAGAAAGCCGTTCAGTTTCTCTTCAGCCTGCCCTCCTTGGTATGTGCTTTTGCAGCCAGATGGACAAAAAATGCAACAGAGTCAAAGGGAGGGAATGTAGCTTTTGGAAACGGCTGTTAAAAAGCTCTTATTTGATTGAATGGTATTATTCTGAAAAAAGACATGAATAGGACACTTCACAGAGCACAGCCACAACACATGAACCCCCTTGTGCTGTAACGAGGAAAAGGTCACAGGTAGTATTAAACGCTGGGCAGGCTTCAGACATGCCTGCTCCTGCCAAGTGCTCCAAGGATCCAACAATCCTCCCTTTGAGGCATGGAGCTGGTGCAGCCCTGTGTCGGCTGGCGGGGCATTAACTCAACCCTCCTTCCAGAAACAACAGCAGCACTGGGTGTGCTTTTGGATCAGAAAGCAAACGTTAAGGATTATAATATATACACCTCAGCCTCTCATTTCCTCTGACAAGAGAGAATTCTTCCCTTCTCCCTACTGCCTTCAAAGTACAAAAGTACTATTTTGTAGATATTGTGTTGACGGATGATGATTTTCTTGAAAAGCCTCTTTGTATGATGCAGGGTAGGTCTTTATCAGTGCAGAAACTGCATGCATCTGAACACAGAATCACAGAATCACAGAATGTTAGAGATTGGAAGGGACCTCGAAAGATCATCTAGTCCAATCCCCCTGCCGGAGCAGGACACCTAGATCAGATCACACAAGAACGCATCCAGGCGGGCTTTGAATGTCTCCAGAGAAGGAGACTCCACACCCTCTCTGGGCAGCCTGTTCCAGTGCTCTGTCACCCTCACTGTAAAGAAGTTTTTCCTCATACTCAAGCGGAACCTCCTATGTTCCAGCTTGAACCCATTGCCCCTTGTCCTATCACTAGATGTCACAGAGAAGAGCCTGGCTCCATCCTCCTGACACTCACCCTTCACGTATTTATAAACATTGATTAGGTCACCCCTCAGTCTCCTCTTTTCCAGGCTAAAGAGACCCAGCTCCCTCAGCCTTTCCTCATAAGGGAGATGCTCCATTCCCTTCATCATCATCATCACACACACAAATGACTTGTCCGTAAAACAATTTTTTTAAACATTTTTTTTGCAGAGACCTAAAACTGGACAATGTGATGCTTGATAAAGAAGGCCACATCAAAATAGCTGATTTTGGAATGTGCAAAGAAAACGTTGTTGGCGAGAACAAGGCAAGCACCTTCTGCGGGACCCCAGACTACATTGCTCCCGAGGTCAGTATGCCACTGCCACATACTGCAGGGATGGATTTAATACACCGATGTTAGAATGGCCCTTGGGATTAATAATCCTTTTGTAGACTGATAGTACAGAAATGTAGAAGTCTAGTTAGCACTGAAAAAAAAATAAATCTCAGTTCTCTGTAGAAGGTACTCAAGATTTGGAAATACTCTATAGCTGCAAGTTTAAAAAAAAAAGTTTCTGAAATGTTAAAATGTTCTGGTTTTCAACAACTAGTTTTCCCTTCTGCCTTTACAGCTAGCACACACATGGAGCTCTCACAAAATGAATATATGGCACTGCAGATGGTGAACAGACTTGTGCCCATGCAAACAACCAAAATTCAAAGCAAAAGCAGCTTCTAAGGGGAATCTCACTAAGTTAAATTTTCCCGTGTTACAGCTGGGTTTTAGCTGATTTGCAAAGTAGTCCCAATAAAGTAGTTAGCTTTTAAAGCTATAAATGATGTCAAAGTCTGTTTGGTAGCAATCTACTTTTCATTGCTACTTGCTTCTCCCTTCATCTTGTAGTTTTCAAGTATATGGCTATTTAAAGTTAATGGAGAAAAATTGTGCATGAGAGCAAAGACCTGTCCCCTGCACTGTCCATGTTTCCAGAAAGAGCAGCCAAGGCTAAAACCACAGCTGTGTATCTGTGTCAACAATTTGTCAAATAGATGGATTTTTTTTTCCCCCTCCTAAATATCCTAGTTATTAAAGAGTCTCACTTAAAATCCCTCTCCTGTTTTTTGGCACATATGGCTGCTTTTTACTAATTACTTGTATTTCTTCCTCTGTACTTCTTCTGTGGAACAAGATCCTGCAAGGTTCAAGGTACACGTTCTCTGTGGACTGGTGGTCATTCGGGGTCCTGCTGTACGAGATGCTGATTGGACAATCCCCGTTCCATGGGGATGATGAAGATGAATTGTTCGAGTCAATCCGAGTGGACACCCCTCACTACCCACGCTGGATTACCAAGGAATCAAAAGATATATTAGAAAAGGTAGGACTGATGATCAGTGTGTGGGTCACAGTGCTGTGTTTGTCCGGGGAGGGACAAATCTAGGCTTTTACAAGGAGCTGTTTATCAGCAAGCAAATTGCTTTTACAAATGGAAGATCAGGTCACCCTCATTACTACTGGTCTCTTTACTGTTAGCAACTTTTGTTCCTTCAGCAGAATTACCATTATTCTTCCCGTGCCACCTACCTTTTGAGCAGACGTAAGGCTTTACTGGCTATCTTGTCTTGCAGCTATTTGAAAGGGATCCAACAAGACGACTTGGGGTCACTGGGAACATCAGAGACCATCCTTTCTTCAAAACCATCAACTGGACAGCGCTGGAGAAGAGGGAGGTGGACCCTCCTTTCAGACCCAAAGTGGTATGTGGGTTGTTCTTTGTTTTGTCACAGTACTGCAAATGTCAGCCTAGGGGCAAGGAATGACTTCTCTAACTTGCTCCAACACTACTGGGATTTTCTTCTCACATTTTAGAAATGAGACAGCAATGTATCAAAGCCCATTGTTCTTGGATGGTTCCGTTATAAAAAGCTGCGCTATATTCCTCCACCTGCCCTAGAATCATCCTATTCAGCCTGTCTTCCCTGTGCTCTCTCACAGAGCTCCTTTACTAATATAATTATCAGGAAAATCAACTAATAGTTCTGATACCCATTCTACTTAAATCTTTAGACCACTGGAAAAATACAATGTTTTATATGTCTCAGTGTTAGAAATTGTGATAGTTTATTGTATTTTTCTCTTCTGTAATGCCATGTGGGAGAAGGACCAGTAACGGGGTACTCACTTGGTATTTGCTCTTTCAAACTCCTCCAAGAGTCTCCAAGAGGGCAAAAAGATGTATTCTCTGTACTTTTGGACTTACAATTAATTGTAATGTACATGCCTGATGTTACCTTAAAAAACATCTAAAGAACAGACCATGCATTACTTCTCATCTGTATCACCACGGGATGCTGCTGCTTCATCTCATCTCGTTAAAAACCCAAACGAGGTTTCCTCCACCCTGTTACGGATACAGATAAATGATGTGGAGGTAGTGCAGTCTCTTTAAAGTGTACTTACCTACTTGGTGGAGAACTGTCCCGTTCCAGAACAGGCGTCGTGCTGCACATTCCCACAGCAGTGCACTCTGGAGATGTAAGGATCCTACAGACAGTAACCTTTGGAGGCGCAGAGTGTAAAACACGGTCTTTAGTAATGTGAATTTTTATTAGACATACACAAATATTTTATCCAGACACAAAGCAGCTGCAATAGGGTAAACATTGCTTCTTTGCTCTGAAAAAGTACAGACCGTAACACATTCTCAGGAATTTAAAAATTTTGGTTAACGGCAAGAAACGTTGGGCTTAAATGTAAGTGCTGCATTGCTTTTGTCAACAGAGAATCTTTAGGTAATTCTATGAAACGTTATCACAGATCCAGGTGGTTCTCCGAAGTGACCTGGTGCTACTTGTTTTCAACTAACAATAAGCAATTGCCCAGTTAAAATCTTACAGTGCTGTTAAAATAGGCAAAAACTGAGATTTTTCTCTTGGAGGGGTGGGGAGGAAGGAGGGAGTTCAGGAAATAACTTCCTTTTGTATTTAAGCAGTTTGTTCTGGAAGAAATTACAAAGTTTGTCTCAAACTCTCTTCCCTCTCTGTTTACACAGAAGTCAGCAAGTGACTACAACAACTTTGACAGAGAATTTCTGAGTGAGAAGCCAAAACTGTCCTACAGTGACAAAAACCTGATCGAGTCCATGGACCAGTCTGCATTTGATGGATTTTCTTTTATTAACCCTAAATTTGAACAGATCTTAGACAAATGAGTCTCTGGCCAGACTCAGACTAAAGCAGAGTTAAACGTTATAAACTGAAAACTCCCACGTGTTACATGTTCCAACGATGTTGTCGATACTTCAGACTAATACACAGTAGTGTGATTAATCATGTCCAACTGTGGATTTATTGGCAGTGTTCTTTTATGCATGGGTGGGTTTAAGGTATGTGAATGATGTGCATTATTTTCTCTATTTGGGAAAATGTAAATTCTGTTTGGTACTTGAATGTAGTTATGTTATATATATATGCTGTATATTTTGCTCGAGAGAAGACATTGGGAAACAGAAGATGTCTTCTTAAAAAGTGTTTGAGCCCTTGGTTCTTTTATTTGTCTTTAATTAAAAGAAAGTTACATTACACTTTCTTTTCATAGCTTTATGGGTTTTTTTAAAATAAATATGCAATTAAACTCTAGTTGTCTTTAAACTGCAGTAAAAAAATAATAATTTGTAAGCCCTGATCACTTACAAAAATAAATATTTTAGGACAATGAACAAAACTGTAAAAATCAGGCAAAAGCAGAGATTCGCAGTGTGACACCAGCTGTGCCACCCTTACTACTTTCTTACAAAGCCTGTCTCTCAGAGCAGTCACCCATCCCTGACCACGCTACACATTTATTCCAGGGCACTATAAGCGCAAGACAGTGCGGCCCAAGTATCCCGCAGCAGCCTGCCTGGGAATACAAGTTTCCGCTGCCACGGGCATACCTTCAAACAGCCCGGCTGTGCCCAACACCGGGGCAGAGCCGCCGTTCCTCTACGGAGCCGTTGCCGTGTTGCTCAGCAGCAGCACCACAGTGTTTGGCCGTGGGCGTTACGTTAACTGCAGCACCGAGCGGGATCTGCCCCAACACAGGACTCAGCTCAACTTACAGGAAGCAGAATGGAAACCTCTGCAGGTCGTACAGCTTCAGGGACCTCCTCCGCTGAACAGCCGTGCCCGAGGGCCGCCAGCGGACAGCAAAGGGCTGGCTTCGCTCGAGCACCATGGTCTGGGCCGTCCTCACACTACAGGGAGATGGAGACAAAGAATTTTCTCCAGAAGGCAGCCTAAAAGCTCTGAAACAAACAACCAACATTACCTCCCCCGTAAATACACAGTAGAGTTAAAAACGAAGAAAACACTCCTGCCACCTAGCAGGGAAGATTAAGTATTTACCACCTAAGAGTATACAGTGATCAAAAAGACGGAAAATTTGAGTACAGAATTCTAAACCGCAAAGTAATAATTACTTTTGTCCTTATCCTTCGGAATGACAAGTACCCCTGCAAATTTAGTGCCATCCACCTAACCCATCCACGCACATTTGTACTAGAAGGCAGCATTTTGGGGGTGTTTTTCAGCTTTCCCAAAAAAAGCAGTAGCAGCATGCAGAAGAACAGTGTCGCTTTAAGAGTGTGGATCAGATCTTAAAATACCAATGACCAGGTAAAATGACTAAGGTCTTACCTTTCTCCTCCATTGCATGCACATCTTGCCTTGTGTTCATTTAATCCGTTCTTCCAATTTCTTCCTCAGTTACTGAGTGTTACTTAAAATATAATTATTTATCAGAGTAAAGCAAGCAATGGGGTAAATTAACTTATTCCTTACACTCATCCATACGCTCTCTAAACCAAGCTACACTTCCTGCGCTTCCAAAAGCTGCGGAATGCTGCTGACCTGCGCTCACCCGGCACCTCAGCTACTGGAAACGGACACAGGGAGAAGCACACATCAGCACACGTGTAGCATTTGATCTTTATTACTTGGATCAAAGGTCAAATGATTACATTTGTCTGAAAGATTACGACAAAGGCCAATGATGTAAGAAAAGACAGTTGAATCCTACCCGAGAGACTGCATCTGAGCTAGCGAGTGCATGAACAGTCAGAAGTCAGTAAAATAAACACAGCTACAAATACACAAGGTCAGGACGAGGGTTTTCACCTCCCCTGTCAGCGATGGTTCAGTAGGCTGGGGATGTACGCAGCTTTTAGACAGTGACAATAATCTGGAACTCTGAGCAGTGCCTTTCCAGAGAGCTGGTTACGCCCTGGGGAGAACCGATCGCTCACTTCATCCCATCTACATTCGTCGTCTACACTTGCTCTCACCAGAAAGCATCGGATGCAGTCAGTGATTTAGTACCTTCCTAAAATACAACAGACAACTTCGTATTTTTTTTCTCTTCAAGTATCAGCATAACAGTTTATTTACACTTGTATACAATTCTTTTTACTGAACACCCACTTAGTAAAACACTCATCACAGTATATTCAAAAGCAGGCTATAAAAATACCTACTATACATAAAACATTAAGCCTCAAGGAATTTTACAGCACCTCTGAAAGTTGAGAGAGGAAAAACAAAGGATGACACCTCAAGCCATGCCCACCAGCGAAGAAGAGAAGCGGCCCTTGGGCTCAGCTCCCACTAGAGGAAACCTTTCCTTCCACCACATTTCTGCAACCAGGCCTGAGCGCGGCAAGTGCCACAGGCTGCCTGTAAAGCCCCACTTCGGAGATACAGTGGCCAGGGATTTGCCCTCTGTAACTACCGGCAAACTCTGACTTTCTCCATTTAAAAACTGTTTAATAGCTCCTGGGCACGGCTGGACGGCAGAGGTCTGGGCAGCGAGGGCTGCGGGAGCACAGCCTGGCTTTCCCACACTGAACACACATCGGGAGGGGAAATCACTTCCATGCCTTTGCCACAAAGGTGGCCCTGCTCACCACGCATCAATAAATTAACGCCTCTGAGCAGCGCTGTGTGGTCTCTCCTCACACACAGAGGACACAGATGAATTAACAGAGACCTGAAAGGGGTGTTACTGAACATGTGGATGACACACACAAAGCTTTAGACAGCAGCGCTTGAAGCGGTGTTTCTGGTCATTCCGTACCCTACGCCTTCCTCTTCCGAAATGGAACCCAGTGATACAGTATGGCTTACTTCCAGAGCCAAATATATTGCTGAAATTAGCTTATTAAAACAAATCACAACAGCAGCACGTTATTTTATAAACCCTGCACAAACAAAAAACAGTTTAGCCCTTGCCTGCAAATCTATAGTTATGAGGGCCCAGTATTTCACACAGGAACTGAGAAAAAGAATAACAAAAACAAACAATAAAACCCCAAACACACACAGTAAAAGCTCCATTAGTTGAACTGAAGTCCTTAGAAAAAATACAGTCCAACTACCAAAGGATAGTTCTCATTGCAGAACTAAGAGCCAGGAGCAGTGCTGGCAGCTCGTGTCAGCCGTCTGGTCACACACGTACAGAATACACTTGGATTTAGTACAGGGAAAAGGTCATGGCCTCAACAGACACAGAAAGTTCCATTTTTAGCAATGGAGTTTCACAAGGTGTAGAACAGCAGCAAAGAACTGGGGTGGTGGAAGGTGCTAAAAAACAAGACCAAAAAACCCCAAGGCAGGTGTGCCATGGTAAGAATGATTTCAGAATTTACCTGGTGGTTATCTTGCATGAGCTGCTAGAAGGGTTAAACTCCGCCTAACCTTTCTACACTGCTCCCTGACAGAGGTATTAAATGTGGCTGTAAAAGAGAAACATATACTTTTATGTTGCAATTCATTCAAAAAATTTCCTAAAAAAAAAAAAACAAAAAAACCAAACCACACATCACTAATAAGCCAAGCAGCTTCTCCAGCCCTTGACAGTCTGAATACTCTTCCTTTCCCTTCCAGTCTCAGAAAAGCTGCTCATCCCCTCCTGTAACTGCAGCAGGAAGACGCCTGTCTCACTCTCCCAATTCATTGCCCAGACTGCTCGCCATACTCACATGTCCACCACTCAATAATCTCTTCCACTGCCCTCCAAAATACAGCTGGGCCCCTGGAAAATGTTAAAATCTTGCTAAAATAGGAGAATCTTTCAGGTAAGCAAATCTAGCTTTAATGCTTTTATTTTCCAAGGCGTAAGTCTCCTCATTTCAGAAAAATTTCAGTTGTGGTTGGCAAACTGAAGCTCAATGTGAAACACAGAAAAGCCACGGGAGCTGCCAGGCTTTCCCATTTAAAGTAGTTTTGCAACATGAAGCCTCCAATGCTCAAAATGTAGAATTTCACGTACTAAGTAAATACGCCATCAAAAAGGTCTCCATGTAACTCGAGGCAATCATTCACAGTAAAAATAAGAACAACTCTTAGAAAAACACTTAAAAAAAGGAAGTAAAATCTAGTTAAAATCTGACAGTAAGACTGACACGGGCAATTAACCATCTTATGTAGTATCCACAGATAAACAATAAAAACCACTGAAACTGCACAAATTTACATTAAAAAAAAATCTAAAACCAACTCTACTCTGCTTCCAATAAATCTTTTTACCAATACACTTTTGGGAATTATCCAGAACTACAGTTTTTTCTCCAAAGAAGGTGAATCACATTCGAAATGTCTTAAAGTGAAGGGGAGGCGCGTTCATTCCAGCTCGCTCGGTGCTCGGCGACGCCTTCTCCACTCTCTGGGACCCGAGCTGCTACTTAACGCTCCTGCACTGGAGGAAGGGCTGCAGCCCCGGGACTGGAGCTATAGGTGGTTGGGGACCGTCCGCAAAGCTTCTTCTCTTGACCGATCCACACCTACATTCTGCAAATTTAAAGACAAAAAAAGATTTTAAAGCAAGAGTCTCACGGTCAGCTGCAGTTTTGCTTAACTACAAATAGCCATGGCTATTCCACGGGGCAAAAGATGTTTTAATGCTTACTTCCTAAAAATGTTTTGTAAAACACAAGGAAATATTCCAGCCTGTGAAGAGAAGTCAGCAGCCAGGCTCAGCCCTTGTCCCAGCCGCTACACGCTTCGCAGAGCCCAAGTCCCTCAGACACCTGAGCACAGGTTCTCCGCTGCCAGGGAAAAAGCATCTCGAAGACATGGATTACAGCAGGGCTGGTGGGACAATCAGTCCTGTACACCGTATGCAGGTCATAACGTTATGGCTTTTAAGACTTTTTTTCCTTTAACCACTGTTTTGAACCACTGTTTTTCTAATCCACTCTCTCTTCTAGTCTTTATGCACACAGCATGTGAAAAAACCAAACCACGCAGCAAAGGTCATAAACCACACAAGAACTGATAAAATCTGGAGGGAGGGAAGCCTCCTGGTCTCCTGGTTTCGAGCACACTCCAGGAAATGACTCCTTAACACCAACAGCTATAAAACCAACTCTGATCCTGTCTGCAAGCAGCTAAGGAACTGGAAAGACTCTGAAAAACTCCCTGAAGAGCTGTGAACAAAGTTTTCCCTAAAAAGCTGGTAACAAAAAGTGTAAATGCCCTCCAGGACACACAGGCATGTTGGCAGATGTCACGATGATATCAGATAATGCCTCGGTGGTTTTACAACCACATTTATTAGCGTTTACTTTCCAAACAAGGCTCCTCAGTCCAACTGAAGGAAAAGGAGAGCCCCCCTGGCACTCCCTGGAGGGGGAGTCTCCGCACACGCTCTCAGACAGCAAACACACAATTTCACCACTCAAAATGCATCAACTTGAAGAGCAAGTCATTCCCCTCCCCAGCCCCGGTTTCTAGGATTTTCAGCCATTTCTTACAGAAACAGGAGACAAACAAGGAGCAGCAGATTTGATCTGGGGCTTGAGGTGTGCCAACATCCCTTCTTCCCTTGCCAGTTCTCCTAGAGGAAGGAGTGTCAGCCCTCTCCTCACTCATCAGCCTTCAAGCCCTCGGGTCAATCGCCATTTCCCACCACACACACCACACCAAGGTTTCTGAGAAGACACACGAACGCTGCCGGGCAGAGTTGTCCAAGTCCTGGAAATCTCTGCACCCACCAGCAGGCTGCCCACACCCCACTCTCCGACCTCTCTCTTTGGAGGAAAGAAAAGCCACCACCCTGTTTCAGAAAGAAGCTCCTACAGGAAGCACCTCTTCTGCAGCAAAGGAGACAGGGAGAGCATCAGCATCTGCCCAAGAACGTGAGGACTTGGCGAAACAAGTCACATGCTGCACAACCACAATGGAGAAAAAAGAAAAAAAAAAAAAAAAAACAAAACTGTGATAGCATTTTAAAAGAAAAAAAAACAAAACAAAACAAAACTGTGATAGCATTTGTTTCATTTGTTTGCATTTTTCTTAGCAACCAATGCAACATACCCAGAAATTCCTTGGGACTGCAGAGATGTCTCCACAGGCACTCCAAGAATATTTGCTAAAATCTTTCAAGCTAAGCATCTGCTGTTGATTCAAAGAAAATTAAATGGAGCGTGAAATGGAGCATCAATATGCAGGAATCCAGAGGCACTGGAAATTAGCCCACAAGCAGCAAGAACTAGAGAGCTTTAATATGAAGGGCTCATGCCGCTTCCCCTCGCTCTGTAACCTCCACTGGCCGTGGAGCCGGCGAGCCCAGCTCTTCTCTCTGGCCAAGTTCCTGCCCCTTCCATCTTCCCGCTCCGTCTCCCCCACCAGCCCAAGCCATCCTTTTTCAAACAGAAAGCTCAAGTTTTTCCACAACAGACGCCTGCGCAGATTTTGGCTCCATCAAAAACGTAACAAGTTCAGTTTCAATTTGTGCAGTATTTCCCAGCTGTGGCCTGCGGAGGTGACAGCACTCCCAGCTGTCTCAGTGCAGTTTTTCGGTACCTGGCTGCGGCCAGTGTCCCTGCGGCCTCTCAGGGACGTCACCTCAGCTGTCAGGTAAGAGCAACTGCATTCCCTAATTAACGTGCAAGCAGGTGCAGCAGGCTTGGATCTCCTCCTCTGAGGCATTGCTCATGGCAAAGCACACGCCAAGAGGCTGGGGCAATTAAGCACTGAAAAGTGACAAAACGCTCCCAAGTCACAGTCACGACAGAGAGAGGAAAATAATTGTGGTACCCCCAGCCTCAGCCCATCCTGGGACATTTGTTTAATGCAACAGCTGGTGGTACAGGGGTAGGGTCCCTGGCCAGGAGGTTATTTGGTGATATCAGACGTTCCTGTTTACTACAAACTTCTGAAAACTTCTGTGTCACTTTAGAAGTGCAGATACACAGTGCAACATTTCTTTTGCCAAAATCCCAACTCTGGAAAAATGTACCACCTGAGAAATCTCAGAGATAAAAGCTTTGCACAACATGCCACTTGCTGACTTTCAAAACTAAAAGACCCCCTCAGAAAACAGTTCCAGAACTCGGTCATTTTCTGCTGTTCCCAGACTCCGCTGCCTCGTTCTGCACACCCTAATGTTGCAGAGAAAGGAGCCAAGGCAGGGCACCTCATCTCAAACAAGCTGCAGCCGCCTCCAGCCTGGGAAAGGTTTTGCTGTAATTCAGTTTAGGATGCGTACACCGCTGGTCTGAGACGCCGTGCCTATCGGAGGGAGGAAAACCCCCCATTTCCATCCCTTTCAAGGCAAGTCACAACCCAGCTACAAAACCATCAGGCTAACTCTGCTTCCACAGTCTGCAATGGCCAACACTGCTTGTCGTAGCCTAGATCAAACCTGGGTACAAAACACACGGAGCAGAGCTGCAAACACTCCTCCACCACCTGCATCCATACAAGCAGGAGAAGAGGAAATTTAAAATCACTTCTGCCAGCGGGCAAATCCTAAAGCCTAGTTAATGCAGAACAGCTGTTAAGAAAAGTCATATATTAAAAACATTTATACACATTCCTGTACCTTGAATAATTGCTCTGGAACTAAGTGAAAACTCACTGCCCTCTTCAAACAGCACATGGTTAATTAGCAGAGCTAGAGCACTAGCACTATGGATCAGCAGGATTAAGGTTTTACAGTAACTACAGGCTGTTATTTTATGCTACACAGCAGTCCAATCACTCCCAAGGGCACTGAAACAGATAATGCCGGTGCCTAGAAAACAAACTGCAACTTGTTCTTATCTCACCCTGGATGTTGTGTTTCATGGCTTTCATAAACACGCTGTAACTAGCATCAAATGATTGCTGGCTGTTACAATAAAACTCAATGCTGCAGGATCTTGAAATTACAGCGATTTACAAAAACAGCATTCCAGTGACAGCCAATCGATGTTCGATAACTCATCCACAATAACTGCAGCAGTGCAATACACTTTTATTGTGATAATTTTTCCAAGTCATGCACTGTACAAAGGTTTGGGCTGGGTTTTGAGTTGGTGGGTTTGGGTGGGGCTTTTTTATTTCAAAGTGATTGGAATGATTAGGTTTTCGATTTATTTTGAAGTAGTAGGATGAAAACAGCACCCCAAGTTCGATAGTTGATCAGCACACAGGATTCACTGATGAGCAGGGACTGTTACAAGAGCATCCTCAGGAGGTCTGGAAATGTCTACATTCTGCATAATAATAAAAATACAGAGGAGAATGTTTATCATGCAGCAGTAAGAGCAACAAAAATACCAATCACATTCCTTCACAAGTATACAACTGCACTTATTTAAAAGCACAGATTTTTTTTTTTAACTCTCCACACCCCGAGAACACAGCAGATTGACAGCTGGTTGGTGTCCCAGAGCTACACAGCTGGAAAACATATTTCCAGTAATTGCTGATCCCATGCTGGTAATATTACCAAAAGCTCAAGTGATTCATGTCAGGGAGGAAGTCTTTCACAGGCCCAAGCAGGAATCCACCGAAACACATGCTTCAGGCACACACACATCTATCCATTAAGCAACTTCCAGGGCTTCGCTGAACTATGCCACACGCTTCTTTCCCAAGGGAAGACTAACACTAGTTTGTGTTACAGACAATGAACTACACCTGACAAACAGAAAAATCTGTTCCCGGACACCTTAACCATTCAAGACTAATCACACCAACTAGATCTCACCTCATTTTGAAGAGACTGTAGGAAAAAAATTACAAAAAAAATTATTCAAAATCAAACGAAACCAGAACATCAGCACAGCCAAAGACTTGCGCTGGGAAGCAGGCTCAGCAATCATGCCCGCCACGGTACCTCCTCATGAGAGTCCCAAAGACTTAGTATCCTCCCTTCTTCCAAAAAAGCAGACTATGATGACCTGTTCTGAAGTTCCTCCCAAGATCTCAATCTAAGATCTGGCCCATTTCAGGCCAAATCACTGCCAATTTTTCAAACATCATGCTGACGGGCTTCACGAGCCTTGCTTGGTTTAAGCTGTAAGCAAACTCGGCTTTCTCTAACGTCTCCCCCTCCCCTTCCCTCACAAAATCAAGGAGATCTGCATTTCCTGCTACGAGCACTCTCCCTGTCTGTCATTCACTAAGACAAAGGTGCAAAGCAAACATTTTACCCCCGTGTTTGTTTTCTGGCCCGAAGAGGGGACCCAAGCAACAGCTAAAGTAATTCCCCTGAATTATTTTCAGTAAAAATACTACAGACTACTTCATTTGCAAATGAAGTCAGGAACTTAAGCCACTACAATGCTGACAAACACAAGGCTGCAATCCACTTCAGACAAGCCACCATCATACATACAAGGAAGTGTACACATGCCATAAACAAATACTCCAGTGCTTCGCCCGCATTTCTGCATCGTCAGAAGAGATGCTTCCAGCCGAAGGCAAACAGGGGTGCGCTGTCCTGAAGCACGGACTGCAAACTGCTTTTGGGGGCACAGAACAGCACACTTGGCAGTTCTCAATCAAACAGTGTCATTGTTTAACAATGTTGTTATCTGTGATGCTGCAGTTAATTAAATGCTTTGACTTCAACAGACTATTTGATAATTTAATTTTGCAGAAGTAGATGAAAGCTTTTGAAATTGTTGTAGTCCTTTGAGCAGCACTGACATGCAGACAGGATCAACTTGGTCTTTCACTCAGCCCTACTACATGAACAGTATATCACCACCCACCCTTCACTGTCCTGGATGCCTGGGTTTCTTTGGGGCAGATAAGAGTGTTTGAGGGTTTTTTAATAAAAATGCCTCTGCTCCTTATTTTTTTTTTTAATTCATTAACTCAATTTACCTCTGTTCTAAATAAACAGCTCTGTGTCTTTGTACCCACTGCATGATCCTCTACGTGCACCTGAAATACAACCACCCAACACCAGCACTGGCACAGCCACATCACTTGCTCAACATGTTAAGAGTCACCTGGTGATTCAGGCAGAGCTTTCCCCCTCAAAATAAACATCCTCAGTTAGAAAAGTGGTATTTCCAACAGCAATTCCCAAGACACTTCAGCAAGCTGTAAATTCAGCACCAGTACCTGAACAGCCACACTGAAGATGTTAGGTTGATCTATGTTATTTAACAGGGATAACCTGACACCTGCTCTGTGACATCCTCACCTATTTTCCCCATGCTTCTCCAACACCTTTTAGCCACTGCAAAGAGAGAATGGATTCCCTAAACCTAACAAACCAAACTAAGACACAAAAGTGGCCAAGCAGAACAACAAAGCAGAAAGGGGAAGAGAGAGGAAATGCGCTACACAGCTATCTAATAGAAAATCTCTTGGCTATGAACAACCAGAAGTCAGTATTTTCCGAACTCAGAATACCCAAGTCATTAAAACAAAACATCATCCTTTCAGACTGCTCCAGCATGAATCCTGCACAACTGCCACAAACACACACCCTCGTGCAAGTCAGGCATTTTGTGTCACATGCCTTATTGAATGCACACATATAAACACACTCATCAGTACATTCCTTGTCACCATAACCCACTGTTCTGAAAAGCACCACAAACAGCCCTCTCATCTCACGTTATCAAACTGACTTTTAATGCACCAGCAGGCACGGCTCACAACCTCAGCCAGGCACCAGTGCCACACCTAGCAGCATTAGCATGAGGATCTGCAAGGGAACCAGAAATTTTTAATCACGACACATTTTACATAACTTTCACAATGCAGCAATGGAAGAGCTCTGAGTGAGCAGCAGAATCACCCCAAGCTCACGTCAACCCCTACGAGCACACGAACTGTGTGCCTGACACAGGGAGAGTACGAAGCTGCCACGATCTGACATCTTATCTCCACTTACATTTTACAAGCACACTCAATCTCCTTTTCTCCAGTTGCTCTGCTGTATCCTGAGATCTAGTCTTCCTCTCGAGCTTTGGCTTGAAACACAGGTGGCATCATCAATTCCTCTTTTTCATACAGCAATGATCGCAGTGATGAAAAAGCCGATGATTTCATTATTCACTCTCTCCAAAATAAGCGTGGCTTTGATAACAACATCCTTTTTGACTACACACTACTTCTGCTGAATGACAAAGCCCGGAAGAACTTTCTACAGGTTTTAGATTGATACCGTATCTTCAAATTCTCATTCACTTTCTGAAGATAAACTACTCCAGATAGAGCTCATGTATAAGATAAAGTTGCTCAATAAAAGGATTTTTTCCCCCCTCAACAGCAAACCGGTAGTAAAGCTCGATAGGTAAAATTACATACAGTCAGCTGAGTTATTTCGAAACACAAGGCCAATGGAAATCAGCTCAGATGGTATATTACGTCAAGTTCCCCGATTTGAAAAATACTCTTACCTCGGGTTTATCTCTGTGTGTGTTTACGGCTTCAACATTCAGGAATATAGATTCTACTTTACATCCTGTTGATAGAAAACACATTTTCAGAATTGGTCTGCTTTAAAAATGAAGTCATAGTAAAGATGCAATCTAATCTGGAGTTGGTGAAGGTTAATCATTTCCCCCTTCTGATTGATACAGGTTTCCCAAATTCTGAATAGCTAAAGCTATTGAAATGGATCTATTCCACCCGGATGAACATTATTCTCAATCTGATAATCCATCTCCTATTCTCATGTTAGCTTCATCATTTTTTTTCCTTAAAACAAATTCCCATTTTTAAGCATACACAAGCAACAACATTAAGACAGAAAGTTCTTATTTGTATCTTTTTGGTTTTTTAAACATCCTAGACTTGTTAGAATTTCACTGTAATACAGAAGATAAATGCTCCTATTTTCTAAAATGTGAAAAGAATTATGAAAAGGTACACTGTGTGTTGTTAGCAAACCCATTCCTCTACGTGTGCAAAACAGACCTTTAACCCCCACCTAAACAGAACTTTAAAGTTGACTTGTGAAAAGAAACTTTCTTTTCACCCAAAAATTGAAAACTCCAGAGAAGCAAGAAAAATTAAACAGTCACAAGAGACAACTATTACTCAGGTAGTACAAACTGACCCACTTGAGAATGGTAATTACTCAATACACTGTGGCCACACCATTTGAAGTAAAAACTGATTGTCAAACACTTATCTCACATGTATGTAAATCTTATAACCTATCACAACCCTACACAGCATTCACTAACAGTCAGATTCCTCTGACATACCACAGAGTCCACTTTCTGTGACAAACAGGTTTCCAGATTTTTCTGCTCATTGATTTCCTAATGTCGTAACACACTCCATGGAATTACTACATGACAGAAAAAGGCGATTTTAGCCTTTGCTTAGAAAGCCACTGCACTTTTAAAAAAATATATAAATTAGTCAGGCAAGTATTTGCCTTCCCTTAGGGAAGCCTATTCTGAGAAACCCCATTTGTCATGAACACTACGATCAAACGCTGCTGGAGGGTCAGCACTCAGAGAAACAGTCAATAAGAAAACAGATTTTAAGGGAGAAAAGCGCACATCTCCCACTGGAAGAGTACCCTAGTCGTCCTTCTGTTCACACATCCATCGCGAGCCCTGACACCAAGCAAAATCTTGCTCTGACCCTGACGCTGGCCATTACTAAGGACCGGTTACACAGCAGGCACACTTCCACACAGACCTCTCAGTCCTTACTGTCAGCTCAGTTTAAGACCTGAAAAAAATATCATATGGAAAGCTTTAAATACAAACTAAAGGGACACGAGTTACTCCACAGTAATTACAATGTGCATGCGTATTCCCAACTCATTTTTAATTACCCATGTGCAAGCTCACACCTACACCAAGATGCAGTTTCTCTTTCCTGTGTGCTACACTGGATTGCTGGGTAAAAATCCAATTCATCCTAATCCAACTATCAGGCCGTAACAGATGTCCCCCTACTAAAGATCAGACGTGCAGGGTGGGAATGATCTACCTTCAATCGCCAGGAAGAGCAAACCCCTAAGGGAGGTGTCACCCCAGAACAGGATTAGCTGGAAGGTACTGAACACACCGTGTTTGATCCTGCATCCTGCCTCACTGGAGCCAAGTGATACATCAACTTGAAATAACGCTATAGAATATCAGTGTATGAACAGTTTACACAGCCCTCGTATTTTCAGATGGTCAACTTCCGAAAAGGTCAACTGAAGTATGCTAACAGATACACATATCAAACACCTTAAAAAAGAACCGTGGCATTTCTTTCACTGAAGCCACAAGGACAAGGACAGTATTTCATAACACATTTTCCTTCCTCATTTAGTGTGGGGGTAAACACAGCAAATATCCATGTCATCTCAAAATTTATGAGCAATCACCCAACTTGCCACTGAAAAAAAAAACAAAAACCAAACCAAACACAAAACAAAGCCAATCCCAAAACAAAAACCTCTGTGGAAACAGGCCAAGACTAGCCAGTCAAGAGAACTGTTTAAAAAAAAATTTTTTCTAAAAGTTTTATCTGATCTAAATCTCTATTTTCAAAACTCTAGCTTGTCATGCAGGGCTACGAACACCAGATGTCACCAAAGGATAGACAGTTATTCTAGGACGTCGCTGCAAAAATCTCTTCAGACATATTTCCCAGTTTAACACCCACTCACTACGTTTCAACTTTATTTGAAACTTGACAAAAAACAAAGTATGAGTCTAGACTGCTATTTTTCAAACTGACAATCAAAGATAGCTTTGCATTTCCAATTAATAATAAATAAACTGACATTTTTTGGCAATCCATTTCCTGGTAAGCTATACAGATAATTCTCTTTGTCTATAAATAATCTTCTGAAGTGTAATATCAGAAAATATAATTAAGCCATCACTTAAAGAAAATTAGCAGCAGGCATGTGTTAAACTGAGGTTGAATACACACACAAAAGTTAAGTAGCAATCAGCCTAAAACCCAAGAAGTACATGTTGCAACCCATACCCCACACTCCACAAGCTCGGGGGTGAAAGGCCATGAGCTAAGCACTGATAAAAGCTGCTGACAAACCTCCGCCAACAACAACAACAAACAAGGTTAAGTCCATGTCATAGTGTGAAGGGCCACAAACACACACTTCAGGGAAACAGACGAAAGTTATTCAAGGGTCAGGGGAATACCCTGACCCTTGAATGATAAACCTACAAACCTGTGAATTTGCCCAACTTCTAGAAAGCAATACCCCCAAATACATCAATAAAAACCTGAGATCTTACTGTACCAGACATGTAAACAGCATGGGCTTGCCAGAGGAATTAGTGAAATAGCAGATCAACTGAATAAAAAAAAAAAAAAAAAAAATTGTCCACTGGCAGTTACAGCCACTGGTAGGTTCAGACCTTCACTAATACACAGGTATTTTCCGGCACAACACAAAGCAAATGTAAACCAAAGGATTCATTGATTCTACAAAAGCCATAGAGGTGTACATACAATACCAAACCTAATTGTTCAAGTCTCTTTTACAACAAAATAAATTTAAAATGTTTTTTAATTTAAATGCTTCACTAATTTTACTGATGACACAGACACAAGTTAACAGTATAGTTACTCACACATTATATATACTTAATACTACTCACCATAAGCCACCGGTGTTAGCTTTAAGACAGTATGCAGTGGGCACTTCAAGTAAGGCAGTTGTTCTGAAAAATTGAACAACAAATTACATAGGAAATACAGATCACAAAAACATGTAACTTTTCTATTACGTTACAGGTCAACCACTTAAAAGTCTCTTTTTATCTGACAGTTTATCTGTTTTCTTCCCCTAGCATTGCTATTCAAACAGATGCAGAAAAACAGAATTACAGCCTTTCAGGTGAGAAACAGCTCAATAAAAATCACCTATGAAGTAACATGGGTAAGCCAAACAAAAAAATTACACTTGCCTACTTGCCTAGCACAACTACCCTTTGATGATAAAGGAAACTGTTAAGAGTTCACTGTTTGGAACTTTAATTAGTAAATTTTAAAAAAACAGACCATCTGTAATGTACGAAGGACAACTTACCTGCAGGCTTGTCAAGAAAATATGCGAGCAAACAGCGCATGACAGCTTGGTGACATATGACAAGCACATTTTCCTGCCTTTCAAGTTCCATAATTACCGGCTCCAGCCTCTGAACAAGATCTTCATAGGACTGGGCAGGGAGGAGAAATACACAGCACATTAAAAAGGGAAAACTCTTTGAACAGCAGATGTATATACAGTGGATCTTACTTTCATATTAGTCATCTTCTAAATGTTACATTACTGCACGGACAGATATTTTAGTAATAATTTTCCTTTATTTTAAAAACAGTCGGGGTCTTCCAGACTATCAAAGAGCATACATGTAACAAAATAGATCTCTCTCATCCAAAAGCTTTATTAAATTACTTACAATGATCAAGAATTTCCACTAAATCCCTAGAATTTAATTCACAGCATCTGCAAACGTACAGGTTAAGTCTTGCACATTATTTTCCATACCTTGCCTTAAAAAGCTACTCTCTTCCAAGCAAAAATCTGGGAAGCCCAGCCTACGCTCAGCATATAAATAGTTCACAAAGCCGGACTTGTTCAGGCTGCCCTTTTAAAACAAACTATGGGACTGATGAACCAGCCTGGTGACGGCAGCCATGACCCCACCAAAGATCACAAAGCAAGGAGGCCGGATTTCTCTTGCAGCCTGTCCTGCACAGCACGAACACAGCCAGTCTGCTGCTGCAGGCGAACAGCGGGATTTCTGCATGTGAGTGCTTCAGTTATTTTCATGTGCACAGTGAAGACAATACTTCCAAAATGTGCCCGGCACTGCACACGCAGAGAACACAGCACGTCACCTGGGCAGGGAAGGACCACAGGAGAGAGCCTTCGCCCGCTCCCAGGGCAGGCACGGGGGCTGCCCGGTTGGGAAGCGGCCCTGCTGGTTCACACCTCCCAGGAGAAGCCAGCAGCCTCCAGCCTCTCCTACCAGCCACAGAGAAACTGCCTTTGACAAACAGCTGAGATCAACTAAACAGCCCAAGGCCATGAGGCAGTTGGAAATGTTTGTCACCATCCCAGAGGATGGCATCAGTTTGAAAAACAAACACTCCTTGTTCAAACGGATTAGGAGAACTTTGCAGCTTAATGACTGCCTCATTAGCAAGGCAGGGGTCACACCCGCAGAACACTGCTCCTATCACTAGCTCCTCTTAGCACACTGATTACTCTTGACTGCTGAGGAAAGAAGACCTCAGAGCTCCACTTCCTCATGACACAAACAGCGAGCAGCTGGTCCAATTACTCCTCCACCCTGCTGCCCTGAATCCTGAGCCTTCAGCACCCACGGCCAGCCCGTGTGACCATCTGGTAATTGCTGCGCTGTAATGGGTTTGCTTTAGAAAAGCTGTCAGCAAGTTATTTTCCCAGAGGCAAGGAGTTTATTCAAGTGAAAGACCAGCGTGGCTACAGATCTCCCTAGCACTTGAGCCAGAACCGCATGCAAAGCAGCCATTATCTCCAGCAGGATGAATAGAAAAAGGCAATCTTGGCACTCTGTTTGCATATGCAATAGTTTGAAGCCTTGCAATCGTTGTTCCTGCTTTATCACTGCAGGACCAGCATAGAAACATGCCCACAAGATCAAAGCTCTCCACTGTTTTTCTAAATCTATTGTTTTATTTTTCAAGCCCTAAATCAAATTAAATGGTCTGGGCTCAATCCTTGCAAAGCTCCCATGTGCTTTTCCCTGGAGAAAGGAACAACCTTTTTATTAATTGTAATTTTTTTTTTCTTTCCTAAAGCCAGCATGCATGTATTCAAGAAGACAATGAAGCCCTTCACTTTATGAGAGAAAAAACAGCATACCTCTCCTTTAGGGTATCTGTATCTGTACTTGTCTTGGTCTCTCAGTGCAAATTCAAGCGGATAGTTTTCCTGTATTTCTTCATATGTCATTTCTTCACACACTCCCTACAGGTCATAAAAATAATTTAAAAGCATGTCTTTATACTAGTTCAAAAAGCATATATCACTCTTCAATAAAACCATACATAAATAATATTTAACAATTGTATTTTGGTACTCTGACACTTAAAGACAAAACTGTCACACACGATGAACAAGACACTCAGCTGGACTCATGTAATTAGAAGGAATCACCAAATCCCTGTACAAGTGAAGTTACATACGTGGGCGGGCAGGGTCACATTTTCTGCATTGCTTACGTACCATACATGTGCAGTCGGAAAGTGCCAACTAGTAATTCTTTTTTTCTTTCCAGCCCCCACCTACCAAAATATCATAGCACTGTGGCTTCTACAGGGGAATGTTTTACTGGGAAGGACATACCCAGACTAAATTAATTATGGCAAACGTTAATAAAATGTTAGCCTTGTTAACAGGAATTAACAACAATTTTTCCAGTCTTTAGAATCAGCTTAAATGACTTCCTATCCCATAAAAGGCACACCATCACAAAATTAAGCACCTCCTTCATCCCTAGCAAATAAAGCAACTAATTAGATATTTAGAAAATAAGAACTTACTGCGTCTATCTCATTCAAAACCTTCCACTGCTCATAAGGCACTCCCAAGGCTTCAGCAGTCTGAATTGTCCTTTTCATCTGGCTGGTCCAAACTTTCAGATCTTTGATGTTTTGCTCATTAATAAATTGTGCCAAGCTTTTGGCAAACTGAAAGAAAAACCATGAGACACTGGATGAGGGCTCAGAGCCAACACACTGTGTTCAGTTTGGAACACGCAGGCTCTACCCTCTGTAAACTCATTATAACTTTTCCAAAAGGCTCCGTCAAAGTTTTTGCTAAGGAATAGAACACATTCTGTTAAGCCAAGAGGGAAAAGGGAGGGAAGGAAAGGAGTACGAGGAAGATGCAAGTTTTCTGCAGTTCCCATCTTTACCTCCAGGAATTTTCCTTTCAGGTTTAAGTCGTGAACCTTCCCAATTACCCAACAAGCCAGGATTTTACAAAAACAGAGTTAAAAAATAAAGCCTTCCTGACAACTGCTTTGTGCTGTAGGATGAAAAGAAATTTAAACGTACAGAATGAGACAGATTAAAGAGCATGTACCCACAATATGCAACCAAAAAAAAAAAAAACTTCTTAAAAATGTTAACAGGACAAGGGTGTAGAGGAAGAAAGCTGTAATTACACAGCACAAGCCGCACACATGCACAGATAGACACAAAACCCAGCCACACTTGTTCAGGAGGTACATACTTCTTTCCCTCTGACAGACAGTCCAGGATCTCCTCCTATTCTCCCTTTCAGATTGAGTTCGCTTTCTCCATGTCGACAGAGGTAGATTGACCGAGGAGTCACATGGATATTCATGAGGTAGTAGACAATCCGGCTCTGGATGTGATCCATTACTCTGTTCACAAGGTAACTCCTTCCAACGTCCATAATTTTAATGTAAGAAAGATCCCTTTCACAAGCAAAGAAAAAAAAATACGTAAGATTCCACATAGTTTTTATTAGCATGTGCCACAATCTTCCCACCCTCTCTCTCTCATAAAACAAAGAGGCAGCAAGCCAAAGCAATAAACAAACCCTCAGTTACCCATGGAATATGCATTAGTCCTAGGAAACAATGCAATACTCCAACGGCACAGGATGAACTCTATTCCTTTCACAGGTAAGCTGCTCACATAATTTTCTTTTCTGTTCCCTTTACTTGCACTTTGTATCTCAAATCTAGATCCTGCTCTTGGAAAAACACAGCCCTCTCACTGACAGGAAGATTCCGTGGAGTCATTCAACTGTGGTAGCTTCAGTAAGATATCCAGATATTTTATGATACTATTTTTCTCCAAGTTACAAACACTTCTCCCACAGCAAGTACTTGTCTGATTCCACCCAGGGGCCAGAAGGCACAGTCCCTGTTTACCCATCTTGTTTAACCCTTCCAGATGGACCATGGACCAGCCTGAAGATATTTTCTCAAACACTGTATCAACAACTATTTACTAATAAACAGTACTGTCATTTACTCCACCACTACCTTCTTTCAGCATCAGACAGGCTGTAATTTCAATTTTCCCTGCTTATCCTTTCTCATCTGAGCTATAATTTCAGAGTAGCATCTAGTTTAAAGGAGGAAAAACATCTGATACACTGAAAATAACCACTGTTGGGTTCTAGCGATGCATTTGAGACATCACACCACAATAAAACAAGAAAACTTATAATAAAACCAAAAAGAGGTGATGAGAAGCAAGCATCATCACCTCATCTCTGATAGTGTTCTTTGGAGTTAATCATTACTGTTTCACCCAGGCACAACCATTAGGTCCATCACAGAAATTACATGCATGAACTGATCTGACTGAACCAGCTTCATGCTGCTTACACTCAATTACATTAAAACGCAGCTCAGCCTTGTCTACAGCACTGGTCCCGAAACAAACCTGGTATGAGTGCAGCTCAAAATCCCACACTGAATTCCTGGACTGTAGCAAGAGAAACAGGGCTCCTCCTCACACGGCTCATCCCTACCTTACTTTCAAGTGGTGAAAGTGAATGAAAAACAGATGAATGCTTTGGTATGAGAACAAATAATCTAACTATAAAAGTTTCTCACAGCCCTGCATCTGCAGGATAATTTGCAAGCACAAATAAATAAATGTAGAAGTCACATTTTTAAGACTGATGTGTTCAAAATGTATCTTAGTCATGTCAATAAATGAAGTTATGCTTACAAATCACTCAGGTCTCCTCTACCCACTAAAAAAACAAAGAACAACCAACCACAACAGCAAGTCTGGAATAATTTCTAAATGCTGGTTCTATCCCAGAAGAATCATACCATTCTCCAAGTAGGAAATAAAAACCAATATTGTCCCACAGTAGACTCATCAGCCCATTTTCCTCAAGCAAGCAAGTTTCCAAGCTACACCCCCCGAGTCAACTCTCTCTAATCGGCCAAAAGAAAGAGAGCTCAAGCCAGAAAAAGAAAAGAAAAAAAAAAAAAAAAAAGACTAGAAAGCCCTAATCCCCAATACAGGATGCTCCATTTTAAAATAACCCAGTTACAATCCCAGTACTTACTTGTCAAGAGTTTCATCTAATGTCTCATACGAGTTCTTGTAGCACTCTATTCTTTTCATGAAATCTTCTGTTGCTTCATCATTACTACAATCAACATAGTCAGGACTACCCAGCTTCACTTGCTGTTTAAAATAAAAAGAGGAGAGTACATAAACTTCTCTCCCTTTTTAACAGAAGTTTAAAGAAACAGGAAGGGGGAGAACACAACACAAGAAGTTAATTAAAATACATGTAAAGCAAAAAGAGCTATTCTTCATAGAATTAAACTTCTGAGTTAGTATACACATGGACAGGAAAATCAGTGAAAAGTGTGCCATCAATGGGACCTTTTTTTTTTTTCTTCAGAAGTTCTTATAATGTACTTCTGAAAATACTGAGCTACTTTAAATCTCTTGACTTAAAGCAGTTAAAGCAAACTTTCCTTTACTCACCACAATGTTTGCAGCAATGACCTCTGGATCTACACATACAGACTCAACAAAAAAAGTCTTCAGTCCAAACAGGAAGTCGCGTGTACAGAAGGAAGGAAGAAAGAAGATGCATTAAAACACTTCTGGAAACTAACACGGACAAGCAGCACATTGCACGCTTCCATGCTAAGCCCTTTTTAACAGAGCCATGGCTTAAACTTTCCTCCACTTACTCAGAAGGTTTCTCCAGACCTTCTCATCAGAAATGCTGGTTTACCATTCCCTGAAGCAACATGCTCTGTACTACTTCCCCAAACAATTTGTCTAAGTAGAAAAATTTTGCAGTGAGAAAAATTTAGGATGGAAGAGGAAGAAATAAACGTGGAAGATGCAATTCAGCCATGCAAACAGTAACTAATGCTTCTGAAATAATAATTTCTGCTAATTTATTCTTCTTCCTTTCAGCCTAATGGAGTAGCCTCACTTAAAAAGAGGTTTGTGTTTTGCTGTCTCAAAGGTTTACAGAGATGCACACTTGCAGGAAACAGAAGATTACTGGAGAACAGCTAAATGGAAAACAATCCTGGACAGAAGGCAGAAAGCCACAGAAAGTTTTTGGTTTGTACAGAACTAACACAGAATTCCCTATGCTTCTGCAGCAAAGGCCTGAACTGCACGGAGAACAATATTTTAAGTAGTTCTTGCTGACAGTACACTCAGAACTACAGGTCCAGGATGAGAGAAGAGATTAGCTCCAAACAGTACAAACATTAAAGATGAGAAAAATGAGGATGGGGTGCCTTTTAATCACAAACAATGCTTGAGAACACAAAATGCTCTATTGACTAATCTTCTAGGAAGGATGTGGCTTATGCTAGTGCACTTGGAATACGGATCACAGCAAAACTATCACTGCCCTACTTGTTTGGGCATTAGCTCAGAACTCCTTTGCTTCTGACTCACCTTATATCCATTTTCTTCACCAAATTTGTAAATAGTTTCTCTACGTTCTCGAGTAGTGTTTGTAGCATCAAAGACCTAGGAACAATTAGGAAGAGAAAGAGAGAAGAATTAAGAAGGCATTGTAGTCTGTGAAAAGCACTATGTTAGCAACAACAAAAACACAGGTTTGTCCTGGTTTGGGCTGGGATAGTTAATTTTCTTCACAGTTGCTAGTAGGGGCTATATTTTGGATGTGTGCTGGAAACAGTGCTGATGACACAGGGATGTTTCTGTTGTCGCTGAGCAGTGCTCACACAGAGTTGAGGCCTTTGCTGCTTCTCACCCGACCAGTGAGTAGGCTGGGGGTGCACAAGGAGTTGGGAGGGGACACAGCTGTCCTGGAGATGGCTGAACACCTGCCTGCCCATGGGAAGTGGTGAACAATTCCTTGTTTTGCTTTGCTTGTATGTGTGGCTTTTGCTTTACCTATTAAACTGTCTTTAACTCAACCTGCAAGTTTTCTCACTTTCACCCTTCCAGTTCTCTCCCCCATCCCACCTGGGGCAGGGGGGCAGAGAGTGAGCAGCTGTGTGGCACACACTGCCCACTGGGGTTAAACCATGAGGAGGTGTGAAGTCCCTCAATACAAAATGCTATTCAAAATGCAAGTGTAAAGCTTTTAAAGGGCAGAAGATCTGCAAGACTAGCAAATTCTGCCTGTGAATGATAAGGAAATACGCCAACATTTTTCAAAGGACTTACACACCAGTGTTTTACCAAACTATGAAGTCTGCCAAAGTATAAAGTTTACTTCATGTTCCCAGCAGAGCTTATAATTTTAGTTAATGGTTTTCCCTGATAGTTAATGAAAACACCAAGCTATGTCAGTTGTCTTAAGAAAACCAACGCTGTGCACAAAATATTAGTGAATGCGCAGTATCAATAGTTGAACAGCTGATGTTTTGCATCTGTTATTAAATATGCAGCAATTGCAGCAGATACGCAGCAATCTGAGTTTCTCCTGCTCTCTTCAGAGATTTCTCATGTCAGTAACACAACTGCCAAGCAATACCCAGGATGCTTTTTGTTCAGTAAGTCTTCACCTTTCACTTGAAACACTAGACTATCAAATAGAAACACAAGTGCAACCAAAACAACAGATGTGTTTAACAGTACATTATATAATGTGGAGAGAAGGGGGACATTTTTCTTTATGTTACCCTCTCAAACCACAAAGGTGGGTGCTCAGTATGGCATAGTCACCCTGAACTTAAGGGTGCTTCCTTCACTGCAGCAACAAGGCAGATCTAACATACAACTCCAAAAGAAAAAAAAAAATTATACTGAAGAGATATTGGAATAACTCAGGCTGTATATTATCCAGCGGACACACACTGTTTTGTAGTGAAACATCTCAAGAACGTGTCTTCAACAAGAAACTTACAGCCACGTGCCCGTTTTCTTCACTGAGGTACTGTCGGACGTCATTCAGCGCTGCTAAGGCACACTGTCTTAAAAATGAAAGAGAGCAAAACTCAAATGCTAGTTAAAGAACTTTTACTAATGCACTTGTGCATTGTGATCAAAGTGTCCTGCAAATGTTAAATAATCTCTCCCAAAAACACACATTTTTGTAATCAGTCCTCCCCACAGAACATGAGAAAAACCAACAGAGGTCAATGGGGCTATACTAAGGAAACGTGGTCACAGCCATCTGCCTAAAAAAAGACCAGTCCAGAGCTCCTCTGTGCAACTGATACAACTACACGTCACCACAGAACACCCATCAACTTGACTGACCAGGGTAACCTTTCACTGATCTAAAGCAACATCACTGAATCATCCCTGCAACTGTATTCTTTTCCCCACTACCTATTCATGGATGTTTGCTTCTTAATTTGATTCTCAAAGAAGGAAAAAAAACAAATCACCTTCAGGCTTTTATCTTGTGGCCCTAATTTTAAAGTGGATGGACAACTATTTTTCAGTAACCTACTTCTTCTCTTTTGGACTATTGTGTAAAAATTGCTTATGTAAAAAAAAAAAACAATCTGTTAGAGTAAATCAAAGTTAACACGAAGTATTAGAGACAGAGGTGAAAATAACATCTTATTGTAGTCACCAACTCAATGTAATTAGTACTGGAGACCGCTGAGGACACAAACACCAAAAAAACCTCACCCCTACATACTACACTTGTCTTAAATATGGACAAGAATAAATTTATTTACAACTTTCCTATTTCCCCAGCATCAGTATTATCTTCAATGTCCATTATCATTTCTAACACAGAAATAATACTGGAGGGCAACATTAACATTGTGCACGATTTACTCATTAGTAGAACAAAGCCCCATTCATTTCCAATAAGTACAGTCTTTTTGCAGTACCAACATAAAAACCTGTTCACTTCAACAGCCATCCTATGCATTACTAGTCTACTTTGACTTCCAGACTGAAATGTGTAATTCTTCTCTTACATTTACCATATTCTGCATGCACAGCTTTATCTTAAAAGAAAAATGAAGGCCTTTCAATTCTGACAGTATTTCCACATTAGCATGGTTAATAGATGTCAGGAGCTGCGATTCATTAGTCAGGTCTTCACTAAATAAATATAAACCCTCTTTACTCATTGTTAACTAGGCAGATTAGATCACACAGCCCATTTCATGTTATATTCCCCACCATTTAATCTAATGGGTGACACAGAGGCACATTAAAGGTTTGGCTCTACCTCTAAGCAAAAGGCAGGGGCTTGCAAGGCTAATGCACCTCCTGTCTGCTCTTTGGTCCCAAAGGATGAGGAGGTTTTATGCAAGTTGCTTTCCTTTGACATTAGCAATACCCAACTGCTGCTGAAGCAGAAAGGGAAAAGAGAGAGAGAGAGGGCGAGCAGAAGGACAGTCACAAAAGAAAGTCCAGGCAGTAGGAAAGTCCTCAAAGATGCTTGAGCTGAGGCAATTAAGAACAAAATACTCTGTATTTTAAGTAGCCTAAATGTATTGCATTCCTATTCCTCTGGAATTTGTTCCTTCTCCTTTCATACTGCACACTCTTAAATGTTTTCTCGAATATACGAAAAAGGACAATGAGTGGTGAAGAAAAATCAAAAGCCCTTCCCATTTGATCTTCTGTAAGAAACAGGCAGCTCCCTCCTGATCTGATCTTCTCTTCATCTACCCCTTCTTCTAAAGGTCTTTCCTCTACATTAAAGCGCATCCTCTTTGGAGGCAAGAGGGGAGACTCTAGTGCTTCATCTGGGCACAGATGGTCACACTGGTGCTTGCTCACCTTGCTTTGCATACCATGAGCAAAATACGGCAATTTTCAAGGCAGTACACTGACTGACTGCATGAAGCACCTACTTGGTGGCCAAAAAGACACCTTCAGGAAGGGAATATCAGTGTTCCATTCCCACTCATTTGATCGGATAATGACAAATACATTCAAAGTACTCCAGGCGAAAAACTGCAGTATGCAAATCAAAAAGAGAAGCAGTTATGTGGAGTATTTCTTCTTAATGATCCACACAAAAGCTCTAAAATGGCATTTTAGGAATTGGACAGCAGAAAGGCAGGTCTATTAGCTGATACTTTAAAAAAAGTTAAGAAAAATAACTATTTGTTAGAACTGCTTTGTTTTCAGTGAAAATATCCTGGAATATCTGCAGGAATAACAGCAGCACTGCCTACTGAAAGGTGAAAAGGAATCAACTATTTACCTCCTCTGCATTTTTGATGCACGAGATGAAGCAATTAAGAAAAAAATTCCCAAGCTTTAAGCAGCCTAAACAAATCACTTTTCCACCTTCTCTAGAATTGCTTTTCCTTGTCATTTCATACTGCAGCCTCTTAAGTGTCTTCTTGAGCATTCAAAAATGCAACTTAAAGCAGTCTCCAAGAGCAAATTACACAGGGTACCTTTGCAATACAATTGGCATTGTGTAACCAAACACATTCAAAACTTACTTCCTGATTTTCAAGCCTTCTTCATTGTCAGGCAGGAAGAATTCAAAAGATTTATACTTTTTCACCAGATCTCGACGATACTGACCAACATTAAATTCTGCCAAGAAGAAACCAGTATTAGCGGGAACCAATGATATTCACATAAAAAGGACAAAAGTTACAACAGCTTTGAAACCAAACTACCTGCAAGGGTAAAATAATTTAGCATGTCCAAAATCAACATTACTATACTACTTCTTGTATTTTGGGGAGTTTGTTTGTTTGTTTTTAAATAGAAAGACAACAACAAATCTCGGAAATGGCAAAAGAACATTTGGGCTGTAGGGTAGCTTCAATTAAGTCACTTTACCATATCGCTGTGCCTCTTTCTGCCAGTTTGCCTGAAGAACAAAAGAGACTCTTTTCCTCCTTTGCAGGAGTGGTTGGAAGTCTATCTCTGTAGTCTACAAAAGACTACTAATAATCAAGCTTTATCTTCTGTGTGTATGTGCAGTGAAATAATATCCTGACAGCATCTCCTATAACTTTCAGCTCTTCATTAAGCAAGGAAGAGTTAGAAATAGGACAAGCCAGTAATTCAAGTTGTGGAAACATTTCTTCAGAACTCTGATGAAGTATTTCTGTTCCTTAAAGGTCAGTATACTATTTCACAACCCCTGTTCCATTTATTTAAAAAAACAGTTTAAGTTGCAAAAAAAATATGCATAAGTACTGAACCTAGTCTTATCTGGGCAAAGGTCTCTGAGGTTTATACACGTGTCACAATATTGGATATGGGATTAGGGCAAGGCAGTTGTGTTTTGCCACACAGCAGACAATGACACTATACCCTAATTAACTTCATTGGACAGTTCTAAAAGTAGGTCTCTGAAGTGCAATTAATGTTTAACTCGTTTCTGACCTATAGGTTTTTTCTGCTGAACTACAAAGCACGGTTTTAACGTTAGATCAAACTGAAGTATTCTGTTTAAGAAGCTGCCAATGTATAACTACTTGCCAAACTTAATTTCTGGAAATAGGAAAAGAAGTAACAGACACAATTTCCAAGTTGCAATTAAAAAAAGACATAGGATAAAAGAGCTCAACTATAAGTTTCTTCATAGAGATTGGTGTTGGGATGCAGGGCAGATGATAAAGAAATAAATACTATTTATACCCCCAAAAAGTCAAGTTTTGTTTGAATTCAACAATGGTGATGGAATTTTTTTTTGTGGTCAACTGTATGACATGGATTATACTAGAATCCAGGTTACTCTGTGATGGGTTTCATGAGCGCTGGCCATACTGGCTACATGAAAAGGCGCTTCCTTTTATGAAAAACAGAAGACGCAAGAAGTTCTGACTGCCAGTACTGTCAGGCAATAGCCCTTTAAAAAGCAAAAACAATGAATTTCATAAGAAATAATAGCTACTGCAAGAAGGTCACGCATAGCAAAGGAAAAAGTGCTATCTAGGGGGGCAATCTTTAGCCCTTATTATTAACATCCAGCCCTGTGGAAAAGTTTCGCAAAGCTAACTGTATCGCAACTACCACATAACCAGAACTATTCAAAAACACTTCCCAAAGTTCAGTATCTACAAACCACATTGCAACACAGTTCTATTCAGGCATTTAATTGACCTCATTTCCTCCAAAAAGCCCAGAAAAAAAGTCCTTTGTATTTTCAACCATTTCACATTCTAAATTACAAAGGATTTTGGAAGGAACAAAAGAAAACATAGAACTGATGGCTGAAATTATTTAACTAACATCAACCCTGGACTATTTACTTCCACCTTCTGTTCTTGAACTCTCCAGCTTGCCTAATGGATGGCAGGTGAAAAGACAGCATTTACCTTTTCTCTGGTTTACATAACCTCATAATTTTAATCATCTGTCCCAGAGAATAGGAACACTTCCTATGTTAAGCACACACCAATTGGTAACAGCTGTTAGGGGGACTCAATATTTATCATGTATCAATTCGGTCCCAATCAACTGGACGCATTAGGCACTGCGTCCTCTATGCCCCCAGTCAGTGAGGTATTTCAAATTGGTTTCAGCTTCAGTAAAATTGCATCACTGATGACACAAACAACAGGAAGGGTCTGTGGTTTTTCCAAGAAAACCCCCAGTCACCCCTTCTAACAAACCATCACCAGCAACCTAGGACTTTATGTTGTATATGAAAACTGAAGTCCCTAAATATCTGATACTGCTCATTAGAATTATGATCCTGTATGAAAACAGTCAAAATTTAGGTGATAATTTAAATCCTGTACAGTCTCACATTCAAACAGTATACTGTATCTTCCATAACATGTGATCTAAAAAAAAAAATATTTGGCAAGTTTCTAAGAACTTAAGAAAACACCAACTCCAAAAGCTATACCCTAGAATCCAAAGGCAGTTTAAATATAGGCCAGGACTCCTCATTTTGACTTCTTAGCACTACTAGGGAATACATCTCTGAATATCCAGCCAAAAGTCTACCCTTTAGCATGATCTACCACATTTAATGTTACTTAAACAATTAACTAGACGTAACTATAAAGCTACCATTACTGCACCAGACACAGAATCACTGAACACCAAAGCTGTTTTTTTCTTCTACAGAGGAGAGGGCAGGGTGAGATCACAGCTCAGAACCTCAAATGGACTTAGGTCTTTTTTGCTTGTGGAGCTGGGCCCACAAGATACCACAGGAGCTCAGGAATGAGGAAGGACAGCCAGGTCATTGGCATAACCGATCTGAGCTGTTGATTCCCACCCAAACACACATATAAAGTCCTTAAGAGAGCGATAACAGGCAGCTGGCTTCAGTTCCTTTCGCTCTTAATACCCAGACAAAGAGCTGTCACTCATTCCACAAATGCAGTTAAACAAAGAATTACACAGAGAATTGCACCACTTTGCACAAAGCTCACAGGGAAAAGAAGATGGAGAAGTTAGAACTTCAATCCAGAAGTGCTGACTGCTCACCCCCTCAAAAATGAGATTCCCTTTCACCTACACAATGGAATGGGGGGGGGGAAAAAAGAAAAAAAAAAGACAGCTGAAGAACCAAGGTGCTAAGGAACAAGGGCAAAAAGTCGATTTAGGCACCTTGCAGAACAAGGAGGTAAATGAACAGACACCAGAATTTGTTTAATTAACATCAAAACAGAACAAAGAGCCTGTGGATGCTACTGCTTAAAAATAAGTTAACAAAGCAGAAGGATTTTAAGTAATTAAACTGGGCAACAAAATTACTGAGAATTAGGTTTATAAAACACCTAACATCTGCCCTGTCCTTCTGATGTAAAAAAAAGGTAAATCCATCACCTTTCGTAGGCACTCCAATCCAATTTAAATAGCGTGTCAGCTTCTTCGAGATGTAGGTTTTTCCTCTTGCTGGGAGACCCACCATGACAATCAGAGTAGGGCAGTTGGTCATACATACTGAAACAGAAAAACAAAAAATTAGGATTTACCATTAACATTCCCTCAGAGCAAAGGCTTACATTGTGGTGGAAAACTACAATCCACGTGCTCTCTGAGGAAGTGACCGTTCAAGCAGCTCATGCACTGTGTCTCACTACTTCAGGAGCCAGGGTGGGAGGATGAGGAGTACAGTGGATCTAATGCTGTGTTGAATTTCGGAAGGGTAAGTCAGTGGTAGTGCAATGCTGGACACGTGAGTTGTATATAGGCAGAAGACAAGAAACCTATGTGTTTGCATATATGTTTTAATAACACACAAGAACACCACCAAAAAAAGGACACTAACATGCCCCTACATACCTCAGTTCAGTGCTTGCATTGAAAGGAAACTGCATGGTGTACACCATTTTTAGATAATTTTTACATCTTTGAGACAAGATCTCAACATTGCTCAGCCTCTTCTTGATTTTGAGTGAAATAAGCATGACAGATGCAGCTTAGTACACTATAGTATGACAGTGTACTCACTGTTTAGTATTTCTCCTTTAAATATTATTAACACAAAAACCTCTCTTGAAACTGAATTCATTTTGACTGTTCTTCAGTGGTTACTAGGAATAAAGCACAAGTATTTCACACAATCAAGAACAATAAGCTATACACATATATGTGCAGAAATACTCTTAATCAAAGGCAGAGTGTTTAATTTAAAAAAACACACTGTATGAAGTTAAAGGACCTGTATGTATAAACTGAAAACCTTAAGGCAGTCCTTTCAAATGACAAGCTTTTGAACATTTCAGTAGCACAAAACTGCAAATACCTGGCATGAATCTATCACAGCTACAAGGAACTGCCTAAAAGGAAAGAAGATATTACAGCAGTGCAGAGGTACCACTGGCTCCCTCCATCCCATATTTCAAAGGGAATTAATTTCTGTACAATCCAATGCACAATTTCCTCAGTGTCTTGATAGAGGAGTCAAATCGCTCCACAAGACTAAACCTCAGTGTTATGCCATAAGGCATGACTAAACTATTGCACAACGCACTGTGATTGTCCAAGATTCCCAAACCTTGGATTGACAAAGTCCCATTCGCTAAGTCGCTTGCACAAATCTGGCACAGCTACTCCACGCAGTAAACCCATCAAAAAAGAACAAACAGATTAGCAAAGACAGATGCACTTTCTTAAAACACACTTTGAAAGAAAAAAAAAACAAAACCCAAACTCATTAAAAATACACCACTTCTCATGAGAGAGAGCAGGCAAAACCATACCTAACCTCAAACCCATGAACCAGTCTACCACTCCGTGTAATGAAAGTTATAGGGAACCGAATGCAAACCAAAACAGATCCATCCAAACATGCCCATGTCTCCAGAAGGACACTGATAAAAGGCCTCAGAGTAAGCTCTGTGCAGAAGCCTATAAACAAGAAGGATAATGTTTTCTTGTTCCTTTTCCTCTTTGTCCTAAGTTCAGGCCTGTGAATTCCCACTTCAATGGGAAGAAAGGCTCTGGGGAAAACAAAGTCTATGAAATGCAGAGTGCAGTGCTTACTAAGCGCAACAGCTTTGCTTCTAGTTTTAAGGACAATAAAATGTTGAGAGAAATCCCTGAGCCCCTAGAAATTTGAAGAGAAGACATTGTTCTTCAAAGCCAGTTTGAAAGGTTCTTCACCCGAAATACCTAATAACTCGAGTTTTAAACAATTTTCCCGTGTAAGCAGTGAAATAATTGTTGTAAAAGGCAAACCAGACCTGTACAGAAAGGCTCTGTACACAGCCTCAGGTCCACCTGCTCTGCAAGGAACTGTGCTAACTGAAACAGGCTTTTCTACCCATTCTGGACAGAATTCACCAACTATCATTATACCCAGAGCACCTCTGTTTGGTTGTTTTGGGTTTTTTTTGTCCTGAGGTGAGCCATACAAATTTAGCCTTCTTGCAGAACATTTATCTTTCAATAATGTAGCAATAAACCTATACTGGAGCAAAACTCCATTTTGCAAAACTAAGGGCTGGGAAGCTACCATGAAGAAACCTCCAACCCACTTAAATGGTTGCTTCACAGATTACACTGACACATTGATGACCGCTCTCAGTTAAACTGAGTCCTACTGCTGCTGTCAGTTTGTAATGGATCTTCTCACCGAGCAGCAAAACAGATCAGCACAACAGATGTCTGAAATAGATGCACGTAAGATTGCGTGTTTATAAACAGCAGCATCGAAAATAAATGTATGCTGCATCCCCTCGCTTAGAGGGAATGCACAAAAAACATGCCCAAACTACTAATCAGTGAAGGAAAATGGTCAAGTCACGAAGTGCGTTAAAATCAAGTACTGCAATTTAAGTAAAGTCACTATCCCAGTTAAAAGTTCCTTATATACTACTGAACAACACAGCAAGTTACAACTCAGGGTAAAATTATGACTGCCTACCCTTCTAAAGTTTAAGACTTAGCAGTCAAGGAGAAAAGAAACTACATGCTCATTTCTTGCCTCTTAGACTCTATTGTGAAATAACGTAAGATGCAGAAAGGTTGTGAAACCAAACTGGGTCATCGAACAATGCAGATCAGCCATGCAGCTGATCATCAGCCCTCAAAACTCACATGGTCTTGTGAAATCAGAGACAAGAGTTGGTATTTTTTACACCTATACTTAATATATTATCAGCTGCCCCTTCCTCTCACCCAAAATGAGATTTTTTTTTTCCCCTTATTCATGTTACATTTTAAAGTCCACTTTTAAGGTCAGATGCTTTTTGTACCAAGCAGCTATGGTTAGCCATCTGAAGCTTAAAAAGGATTCTTGCTGTTTCTACGGCCTTCGACTCAAGGCCTGCCTCCGAAATCACCGTACTATTTAGAGGCTCATACACAGATATCTTTAACTACAAGTCAACACAACCACCCTTCCAAACAAGGTTAGCCCTACATGTTTTGCCCTATCACTTGTCCAACTTAACTACTGCTAACCCACTTTTTCCTGTTGATCAATAACGACAATTGGTCACCCTTCTTCACATCCCACAGGGACGAGTTCCCCATCCTGCTGTCCTCCTTCCCCACTCCTATACTTGAAGAAGCCCGTAATCTTCTAAGTTGTCTCTCCTCTTTTTGTCCAAACCCCCGGTTTGTAAATTCACCTCCATACAAGGGATTCACAATTCATCTTTGTCCTCCAGCCAGCCTTGTGCCACCAGCTGCTCCTAGCAGCTCTGCCATCCGCTTGCTCGGGGTCACCACTTGCTTCCTACGGCTTTGACACCCACAGTGATGGCCCCATCGTACATCCTGCTCCTCGCGCTACAGCTGGGTGTTGTCCTTCCCTCATTCGTTTTCTCCATCTTCAGTTCCTAGGGCTGGGACTACAAATACACATAAGCAGGGTGAGCTCAAAGGGCAGAGTTCTTCAGAGACAAGATAATCTTCATCTGGTTTTTTTTTTTTTGGACCTGATGTACATTCATACTGCTGCTGTACAAACAGCAAATTAAAAAAATACTAGAATAACCAAATTCCAGCAGCTTTAGGGAAACAAAGCTGTTAACTGTAGTGGGGGGGAATGTTTAACCACAGAAGTTCACTATTTATCTCTCACTCTATAAACATCCTCTGCTAGGCTCTCAAAACAACTTTCACTATAGCATACTTTGCTATTTATTTATGACCATGTTTGTAGCCTATTGCCCGATTCATAGAGCTTGAAGCCAGGTGACATCCAATGACAGAAGCACCTTTAACGCAACCTATTTACAGGCAAAACCTTTCACAGAAGACCACAAAAGGCAAGTAGCAGTTATTAATAAAAATCTGAAAAAAATCTGCACTTCTACCACCTACAAGTCTGACTTTGGAAGGTCATTTAGAACAGTTACCTTTTTTTTACTGGTCTCACTAGCTGTAAAAGCTCAGCCTGCTCAGTAGGCTGCACACGGACAGAACTCCTTGAAGACCTCGCAATGCACAGGCTAAAGAACTAGCTCTTCAAAGCCCCGTGACAGCTAAACCCTGGCACAGCTCGCTAGATTTTTTCTTCCACAGATAATTATGACTGCTACAACTTTTAGAAAATCATGCTAAAAACTGCTAACATAAGTCCCTTTGAGGATGGATCTGCTGTGTTCTCAATTGGAAATGCGCACTATACTGTTCATCCACCTTCCAGAAAGATACAGACTAAAAAGTAGTGCAGATAAAGGTCATCAGCATGAGCACAGAAATAAAAAGCCCAACTGAGAGACCGAACGAGTTCATCTTGCTTAGCCTAGAAATTCAGAAGACATCAGAGTGACTAGCTTCACTGCTTCCGCTTGAAAGCTACTCTTGACAAGAAATCCACTTCCAACTTGAGCCGGTATTTTTGAACAGGAACGTTTAACAGAGAGTTACCTGTAAAAGCAGAGAACTGGAACCAGTCAACCCAAGCACCGCCCCAAATGACCCAGCCTGGGCAGGCCATTCTGAGCTGCCACAGCACGGCCACAAGGCCAAGTCACACTGCCCTTGCACAGGAAAAACTACAGTGTTCTCACTTTGCTGAGCTGATAGATGGCTTTTATCAAGGAAGAGTAAGTTCTGCTCCTCTCTAGGCTGATAGGTAATTCCTATGTATGACAAATGACTACAGACATATTATGGTATACTGGAAGAACAGATGCATACAAAAGAAAAAGGATTTTTAAAATATTTCCAAATCTGTTCTTTAGGTGTTTTTAGCAAAAAAGGTTTCCCAACCATAAGAGGTCTTGGACGGTTAAACTATAGAATTCTACCAAAAAAAAAAAAAGTAAAAATTAGTTTATACTCAATAAAAGCTAAATCATTTTGCCAAGAAGACTCTGTATGTCACAATTTTGTTCTTGTGGGTTTTTTTGTAAAACAGTGTCTGTGTCAAAGCTATAACAAACGTTACTCTGTTTGGAAGAGATGCCATGTTAAGGCCACTATGAAGCATTCTCTTTAGCATGTTTAGAAAATTACAGCTCTTCTTCAGCAAGGGCTGAACCAAAGCAAGACCAGAGCCAAGAGGCTGCAGCCCACGGACGCCAGCCCCAGCAGCAAAGCCCTCAGCTCTTCCTGACACCACAGCCTCTTTGCATCACAAATAAAAACAATTCCACACGACAAAGCCCCTTTTGTCTGAAAAACTGCCGCGCACTGAACCTCAGCTATTTAAGTAAAGGCAGGAGGAAAAAAAAAAAAAAAAGAAAAAAAAAAAAGAGGAAAAAAACAAAACCCGCGAGGCAAAGTTTGTTAATAAACTCGGGTTTACAAACGCCACAGCCAAAGTGTTCAGAGGCTGATGACTTGGTTGGCTGCACCTCAAAATAAGGAAAGCCATTAACTCACACACCAGATGGCCTGACACAGCATTAGCTTTAAAAGACAAAAAACCCAAAAAACAAAAATACAGTGACATTTTTAGGCCTCTCTTCAAGAGGAATCTACTGAATATAAAGGCTGTTCGGAACCAGA
>NW_010136198.1:26859-27255 GCF_000699245.1 Pterocles gutturalis | reverse complement strand
TAAAAAAAATTAGAAGTTGAGTTTTTTTGTGAGTTTGGTTTGCTTTGGATGGGGGGGAGGTGTTTTGATTTTTGGTGGGTTTTTTTGTTTTTTGGGGGCTTTTTTTTTTCCCACAAAAGCCCTAGCTTCACTGGCCTGGTGCCTGGGCCGCACCCGCCATGGTGCGGGCCCCGTTGCCCACCCTGTGAGTGGCCCTCTCCACCACACCAGGGCCCTGCCCCTGCATGGGACATCCTCCCACCTCCTCCCTTCCCTCCTTTGCCTTCTGCTGGGCCCCTCCTCTTCTGCCTCCCGCACCCTCTCCAGGCCTCACTGCCCCACATCCCCTCCGAGAGCCTCCATCCACCCCCCTGGCACTGCCAGGGGGCCCATGGCGGCCGTCCTGTGGGAGACGGG
>NW_010136198.1:0-26589 GCF_000699245.1 Pterocles gutturalis | reverse complement strand
GCTGTGAGGGGAGCCATGAGGGGAGCCATGAGGAAGGGAGAAGCTGGGGACAAGGGGACAAGGCAAGCAGGAGGAGGGGGAGCCAACCTGTGAGCTTCCCCCTCTACTCAGGGACATGCTAGCAGCTGGCAACAACCTGCAACAGCATATAGGGGCTGGCCAGGCTACCCCCAGGCTGAGGGTACCCCAAAACCAGTACCTTTGGGGTACCTTGCACCCCAGAGCGTTTTGTGCTCTTCTGCAGGAGAAATGAGACAAAATCTGCTCCACCTGCAGGGGGTTGAGATGCACCCCATGCCTCTCTAGGGAGTGTCCCAGCACCGGCTTGCTTCAGGACGTGTTGGGAAGCTGGCTTGATCTCTCCTGGGCAGCCCGACGACTGTCTGAACCCCCAGTGAGTCACGGGAGCACCAGCTGGTCTTCCTCTGCCCCTGGTGTGGGTGCCCTGAGCATTGCTCTCTGCAAAAGTAGGAATGGTGACAGCGAAAGAGGCTTTGGGACTATTAGCATGGAGGTGTCCAGGGTCCCACAGGGCTGATTTTGAGGGAGATGCACACCCACGTGCCCATGTCCAGCGTGAGGCACAGAGGCAGTGACCCATGTGTGCACCCTGTGGATCATAGCCAGCACAGTGCTTCCCATGGCTGGGCACTTTCTGATGTGAGAGGGAAAGACACGACCATAACTATTGTGGGCAAGCAGCTGTCGGGGTGGTTGGAAATAAAACGCTTGTCACAGCAGCTCCAAGAACTGCAGCTGTAAGCAAAATGCAGGGTGGCATTGCAGCTTTGTGTACCCGCCGCTTCACCCCACAGCCTCAGCTCAGCTGTGAAATGTCACCCTTGCAAAAACAAAGAGGAACTGCAGGCAAAGCAGACAAAATTTTCAACAGTGTAGCAGGACGCTGCTGAAGAAGTAGCTTCTTTTGCAAATCCTAGGAGATTTGAGCAGCTCTGCTGTATGCAACGGATGCAGACAGTGCTGCGGATGTGCCGGCTGCAATCACAAAGCCTGATACATGCCTGCCAATACCCTGCGTGGCCGTACAGGCTATCATGGTGAAAGCTCAAATCACTTCAGCCATGCAGTCCATTTAAAAGGTGTTTGGCAACAGCGTGTAGCTTTGCAGGTCCTTGCAGGACACAAGCTCTAGTTTGCTCTAAGGTGTCTTTTTGGAAGGTAACATTTCTGAGAAGCTTGAAGCCTGACCATTTAATTCAACAGCATTGAATTTCAGAATGTTTTTGCAGTCTCTTAGGAAGACAGTGAGCAGGAGATATTTTTCCAGCTAGCTCTGGCCACTCACATTAAAATGGGCAACACCGCTGGGGTCTGCACGTTTTAGCCAGTTTCTAGTCTTCCATTGCTTAGCTTGAGACATATTTCTTGTTAGCTGATTTTAGACAACTCCAGGGCCCTCAGCTGCCCAATTCTGTTAATCCCCTCTTCTCCCCGTGACAACAAAGCTGAGGCTGAGTTCTGTCGTCCTGACTTGAGCAGTTTCGCAAGTGAGCTCAGTGCTGATCTCAGTGGCTGATGGAAATGCATGATCTAGGAAAGCGCACTGACATGGTGTGTCACGCAGTGTTATTAATGTCTGGCAGGTGCTGGCTGCATGGCCTGTGTCTACATATGCCAGCAAGAGATTTATGGTGTACGAAACAGGAAACAAGAATGAACAGGCCAGAGTCGCTGGACGTACACTGAGGACTCAAACACAAGGCAGAAGATGAAGGAGCTGTCAAAGAAGTCATCCTTGGTTGATGCTCTAGTACCAATGCCTGTGGGCAGCTACTGTGTATTTGGAGAGAAAGCAGTTAGTGATGTGAGGACAGCTTGTCGACTTAGCATGCACTGTGGCATACCCTGGATTTGTTTCAGGTTGTCAAAATCCTTCAGGGAACTCTTGTGGTCCACAAGTGCATTGAGAAGCCAGCTAGTCTGATGTGCACCCAGCAGCGTCAGGAGACACTGCTGTGCTGTTCGGCTAGGTTTGTGCCAGCTAGCTATGGTGCACTTGTGTTGTAGGGTTCTCCACAAAAGAAGTAATATTTGGGGGAGGGATGAGGACAGGAGGAGCAGCACTTTGGACAGGATGCATCAGTCTGGCAGGCTGTGGGGGAGTTTACTCCCTACTGTTGCATCAAGCAATTATAGTGGTCAGTAATGTGCAGCACACGAGTGATGCTAATCCCAGTATTTTCTGATTTCTGAGAGTTACTTGGCACCTTTAAGGCTGTACCCCTGATGACGCATTACAAGCTGTGTAATTTTTGCACTGAAGTAGATTTGCAACCTTGTTTTCAGAGCCACCACAAAATGGAGTTTCCTGAAGACAGTGTTCCTGTGCTAGCCTGGGCTCAGTGGGCTGATGTACACAGGTGCAATCCCCAGGCCCACAGAGTGCTTAATGCCAGCAGTGGGGATGTGTAGCAGTAGGATAACAACTCGCTGGAGTTGCATTTTCCATGTCACTATCCACTTGCCACGTTGATTCTGAGCTTCAGAAGAGCCTGTCTGGTTTGTGAGGGACCACCCTTTGGCAAACAAGCTCCTCTTCCAAGCTAATCGTGCTGTTATCTTAGATACTTCAGCTATTTCTCAGCATTTTCCCCTCTGCATGTTCCACCACAAACACCACCAGCAGCAGCAATGTCTGAAAACATCTTGAAAACCCCAAGACCATGGCTCACAGACCCTTTCTCCTCTGCTACAGGGGTTATATTGCTCCTTCCTTCATCAGATCATAGAAAACATCAGAGGATCAAGGTGAGTGCTCCAGAATACCACCATCCTGGACACAATGTGATGATCTGATGCCCCAACCCTTTGTTTCTCTTCTGCCTTTTGCAGGTGCATGCTGTAAGGTGCACAACCCCTCAGCCCAGGACAGCTAAGAGCCATGACTAGAGAGGGCAAATACAGCCAGAAGAGGCTGACCTCACCACAGTAGCATGGTGCCAAGCTGGGCCTTGTCTCTAGTGACCAAACGACCAAGGAGGAAAGGGTGACTGTAGAGCCAGGTCATGGAGGCGCATAGCATGGTTCCTCAACATGCACACTGGCCTAATGTGCCAAGGAAAAAGCACACTCAGGCACGCAGAGTGCTTAACCAAAGAAGAAAAAGAATAATGGCTAATGTTTTTTAGACTCTGTCAGCTCTGTGAGTTAAATTGGGGGATGAGGGGGGGCAGTGGGGGAGAGAGAACGTCTGATCAGCTCAAAAACTCATGAAGATGGAGGCTACAAAGAATGTGTATTCCAGACTCAGTGCCTTGCCAAGCAGAATCCCTAGAAAGTATGTGTCAAATAATTTGAAAGGTAAGCAGAGATTATAGAAATATGCTTTCAAAAACACCTGTTATGGAAAAAAAAAAGTTATTTCAGAAAGGAAATTCTGGTAAAAATACCTAAATCTGTTTTCTCACATTAGCTGGATTGAAAAAATCGGAGTACTGGTACAGCCATAATGGTGCTGTTAACTGCAATATGTTTGTGTATCAATATGTTGCTAGAAAATAAACACTAGGCTCTTTGCTTATGGAGGAGGCCATGAGTAATTCTGCTCGTGTAGCTGTTAGGATGGACTAAGGAGCCCAACAGAGCCCCTGAGACATGCCAGGTTATGTATTCCTTACAGAGCATCAAAGGAAGGGGAAAACTGTGATCCCTTCATTTATTAAAACATACATCTAAGAGAAAAAGTAGAGAAGGGGCTCCAAAGCCCATCACAGTTCCCCAGCAGCATGCTACCCCCTCCCCTTCACAGGTGACAACATTCAACAGCAATGGCTTCGGCTCTCCTTGGGGGTCCCCTCTCTCTCCTTGCCCACCAGGCTCACTTTCTTGCTAGATCCCAGTTCCCAAGGCATTTGGTTTTGCTCTCATCTCAGCGATCATTTGACAGCTCCCAGGAAACGCAGGCTTGCACAGGTGCCCGTGCTCCATGCTGGCTGTAGCTCTGCTGGTGACACTGCTGGGTCTCACTTGAGGCTGCAGCAGCTTCAAGCAAGAGCACCTTTGCTCTGTTCATGAGACCCCAGAGGAGCCTCCCTGCTAAAGCAGTGCTGACACCTACAGCTCTCTGCCCATTGTACATCTGATCTCTCCTCCCCACACCTCTGTGCACTAGCCCTGTCCCTACCATTGACCGCAAAGTGACAAGCAAAACCAGCTTCAGAGCCAGAGTTCAGCTGCCAGCCCACAAGTCAAACAGCCTGGTGGGACAATCTCAAGGAGAGGCAGAAGATGGGAATAGTGTTAGTCTGAGAGGTGGGACAACAAAGCTGCTGGCTGAGACAGCAGTCACTGCCCCAGCACCTACAGGACGTGGATGTAAATGTCTCCAAGTGCTGCATCTGGAGGATGTGGAGCTGCATCTCAAGCACTTGCCTGGGCTGCTAAGACCAGTTGCTATCTGGTACTAACAAGATCAGACAGCCCAGCCAAGAAGCCATCAGAGCCACTGCACAACAGTCAAGTAGAGGTCCTCTTCCAGCTCAGCTCTAGGTCTTTCATGGAGCAGAAACTGCCTCAAGAGCCCAAGGCTGAACACACTCATCCTGGTAGCTATGGCCCTGGGGGAAGGGATGTGAGTACCAGCCCACTCAAAGCACAGTTCAAGTCTCCATCTCCACAGACAAAAGCATTAGTGTGTGTGCTGATTTAAACAAAAACTATATGAATTGCTGACTTTAATCACAGGTAAAATAATCTTCATTCCACACTTGTACTTTATTTTGGTAGGTTTACTGTCACCAGCTAAGAGCTACGTGAATATGCTGATAAATATAGATTTTTACACTAAAATTGGCACTCATTGTAACTTGGTGGATATGTTAATCTATTCACATTTATATGAGTGCTGTGCATTTACAACATGCATTCAGATACTTAATTTACATTTTATTTTGTTAGGAAATATGAATGAAGCTTTTTTTTTACTTGTCATTTAGAAAATGGAATATTTAATTGATTGCAAAACCAGCATTTAAAAACGGTTTCTTGAATTAAGAATGCAACCTAAAATGGAGTGGATTCATAAAAGCAGTTGAATGAACTGCTCTAGTCTTTTTCGGCAGGCTTGTTTAGTGCAAGAACATCCTGATCTAACCACAAAGTCAGCCCTAGTGCGAACAGGGGCTTGAACTACTATCTCCAGAGAGATCTCTACCCACCTAAATCTTTCCATGGTAGCTAAATGGGTTCTTCCAATTACTGGATCCTTCAGGCTTTTGGAAAGAGGAAATCTCATGGTTTCACACTTTTTTTCTTGCTTGTTGACAATGTGTAAAAAACAATTCCAACCTTTTCTCCTCCCAGCCTGGTTTTCAGCTTTGAATGAGATATTCTGTCAACAGCAGCGACCCAAACTCCTGAAATTAAAATGTACATCTGCAAAAACAGGACAAAGTGGGCAACTTGCTGAACATTTTTTTTTCACACCAGGCTTTAGGAGATTAGTGTTTGTTACAGGTTTGCCTGTCTTTAAGACTGGGGAAAAAAAAATATTTTTTAACTAACACTTAAATGTCTTTTATATATTCAGAAGATTAAACATAAATTAGCATAAATTAATCAAGATGTTTGACTATTTTTATAAATGAAATGCATTTTATTTGATAAAACCAGCAATGTTTCTTCTGATACTGTAACTACTAGGCAAGGGAGTTGGAGAAACTTATGTCAGTTGCCTTTGTAAAGAAAGACAGGTCATTTTGTTTCCTTCTATCAGTCTTCAACTCTTACTGTTGCAGTCTTCCTTGCCTACTGCTGCTGCTTTAGAGCAATCAGGGATCACATGCTCCCCAGGTGTTGCCACTCAGCTTGTCCACAGCTGGTCCTCCTGGATCACAGGGCAGGGAAAAAGTAGAGCCATGGTTGACTATACAACGGACAGCTCAGAAACTGTCAAACCAGCCAGGTCTGCTTCCTGCAGGGCCCTCAGTCTAAGCTCACGCAGAAGTTTGGATAATCACACTATGTTAACGATTGACTGATGAGCACTTGGCACACGACCAGTGTGCCTTGCCCTGCTCCAGGAGATATGATTCCAATTCACACAAGAATGTTCACCATGGTCTGGGCTCAGTCACCTCAACGTCCTGCTGTGCTTTAGCTAAAACTTCACTTAGAAAAGAGATTTACTAGGTACCCTTTGTATCCCTCCTTTCCAGGACTTGGTGGAACTGTCACCCACTTCTCTGTAGATGTCAGAGGGGAACAATCCTGTTGTCATCTGTAGCTACCACTTCCTGACAATGTATACCTTCATATCTGCAAAGAGAAACATCCTGGGAGGACCTGGTCTTATTTTCAGACAGTATAAGCAAGACATGTCTTGGGAATATTTTCTGCTGCCAACTTGAGATCTTTGGACTGATTTGGCCAATATTTAAATCAAGCCTTAAAATCTTCAGTAACATTGCTGTGCACCTGGAGCCACGCAGCTGCTGCTTCTCATCCTACCTTGCTCTGATACAGAGCATCTTGCCACCCAGCATATGTCTGATCTGATTTAGGACAGACAGCAGCCCTGCTTTGAAGGAGAAGCTGAACAAGATGACCTTCCAATCAGTGTTTCCAACTCTACGATATATATATGCAGTAATTGTCTCATAAGAATTCATCTCTAATAATCTAAGTGAATATCACCAAAACACACTCTACAACTGAGCCTCAAATAGTCTACATCAGCACAGAAGCCTTGCGTGACCTGTTTAACAGACAGCAAGAGACTGTCTACCGCATAGCTCTGAGCATATAGTTAGGTAAATAATACCTTAAGAGCGCTTAATTAAAGGCTGAATGTTGCTGACCTATGGGGCTAGTTCAATTGCTTGCTATGTTTGTAACAGATGAAGAAGGTCCCACTAGTGGAAGGCAGCGATCACGGCTGGGATAGTTTCCATGCACATTGTGCAGCGGACATGATGGCGGTAGAGCCCGAGGGACAGGAGCTTGCCCAGTGCGTCTGCTTGCTGGAAAGGGGAATAGTTTGCTGAACAGCCTCATCAACCATGCTTGCCCAGCTACCTAGGAATGATGCCCACAGCTGTGGCAATCACACCTGGGCAAGATAAACAGGTCACTTGTGTGCATGACCAATCATTATAAATGGGCTTGAAGAGTCTGGCAAAAGTCTTCCCTCTTGTCATGCTGTATGGATCCAGCTTCCTGAAACTCGGACTTGACTTTACTCATCAACTAGGTTATTTCCAATCACTCTAAAAGGGCAATTTCTCCAGCTGCCTTTTAGAAAGTGTTTATGTTGCACTGACAGCTGTTCCAGGAAAAATCTGCAAGCTAGCCAGTTCTTTAAAGAAGTTCATGATTACTTTACCTTAGTGTATCCTCTTCTTAAGCACTTCAATTCTAGGTGAAGTAAACTTTTCAGATCTGATTACCCCTCCAGTGATAGAGGTGATCTTTAAAAAAAATTAAAAAAAATCAACTAATTTTTGACTGACCTTTTTCGCTCTTTCCAGTCAAACTGATTTTATTTTGTTGACCTGGATTTCTTGCTTGTTTTAAAGAGAAGCAATTTACTTATCTGCTGTTTCACTATTTCACATCTGGACTGCTATGGAAGCCTTCTTGACATCATTAAGGACCATCACTGAGCTGGCTCTTTTCCAGCCTTGTAGGCTTTCCCTGACAGGCCAGAGCCTGCCAGAGAGCAGACCACAGATGCCTCAGGGTGGCTTTTGCAGGAAGACAAAACACCATTTACTGAAGACTGCTGACCAAAAAAGCCTTCCCCCCAATAGATGCTATTTAAAATCTTCCTTACTGTCTAGGAAGTACACCATCCCCATGTGACACCAGCACCAACACAGAATAAATATTTACAGAACACTTCCCCCTCCTCTCATTACAAACAATTCTGCTATCCGCAGTTGGTAATGGACATGTGCCATGTTCAATTATATCACAAACAAAAGGCTTTCTAAAAAAAAGCTGCTTATGTTTCTAGCCTTGTTGCTTATAGATTTTGTTCCCACTGGCTTAATTTTTGTACTTTGTAATTTCTAGCTTCTATTGATTTTATTATTTCCCTCCTTTGGTGATTAAATATTGCAGTTACCACCCTTATTCCCTCTCTTCCAAGGTTAGTTTTTAATGTCCTTTCACTTGCATTTATATTTGTAAGCCATTTGAAAATTCTCAGTTTTCATCCATATTTTTATATAAATTCCCTCTTCCTGTAAGACCTCTTCAGAGCATTCCCTCACCTGCCACCAATATTCCCTGAATGCTCCATGATGCTGGTTGAAGCACCCCTTCGTTGGACAGAAGCAGGATGCCAGTGGCAGGACAGGGCAGTAAGTGGAGTTTCCTGCCTAGCACTCCCTGCCGTTTTCTGGCACTGAATCAGAACCTGGCCTGGGTGTTTCTCATGCGTTTTGCATTAAAAGTCATCAGGATGTTCCAATTCTCAGTGTCCCAAGAAATGCAGTGGTAACCCTTTCCCCAAGCTTTAGCCCGAAAACAGGAGTATTCTGGTCTACCTCCCCCTCTCAGTGTCCTGCACTGACTGCAGAAGACCCAACACTTGAGTTTCCCAAACCAGAGCTACCCTGAACAGTTACTCCTGCACAGTAAGCTGCACCTAAGGAATGGGCCATCTTGTTTCCTGGTTTGGTGTGCCCACTCGCACTGCTTTCACATTACACCACATGCGTTTATAAACTACATAGCACCCTTCATCAGCAGTGGCTTCACTACAGGGCCACCACCTCAAACACAACTCTACCCCACAGTTCCTGGAGAGCTTGCTGCTAATGGTGGTTATTACAATGCAGTGTCCTATCCCATCAAAACGAAACCACTTAGAGAAGTGTTTGCATCCTTTGTCACCCTTGCACTTTGCTCAAAGACCATGTTCAAGTTCAGACCACATCTTCCATCTGTTCTGTTAGTTGAGCACCCAACTGATACCTAGATAAACCCCAGGTGAAGAAATTTGTTCTTCTGCCACAGCCTTCTCACACGCTGGATGACAGCACAGCATCTCCTGATAGGAAGACTGTACCAGACACAAACCAAACATCTTCCAGAATTTACTTCCTCTCTGTCAAAGGAGGGAAGCCCCAGAAAATGGCCTGAGACCATCTGTGCTCTGATTGCCACAGTCTGACATACAGACTGTGGCAGTGGCACCACAAACCATATGAGCCATAGTCTGGGTAAGAACTTACCTCTACTTTTTTCCTGTGCAAAATGGGAACACAAGTACCCCTTCTTGAAGCAAAAGCAAAGTCTGTCTCAATACTAACTCACTTGAATAAAAGACAACACCAGCTCCTGAACTGACAGCTTTGATAGGGTCCCTGTACAATTACAAGGCGAGAATAGCATTGCTCTTCACCTACACAGTCTTCTGAATGGTTTTAATAATGAACCCCTAGAAGAGCTTTGGGTTCACGACAATATGAACAAAAATGCTGCATTGAGCCTCACACAAGTTACCTATGTGAGGAAAACATTTCCTCTTTCAGGTGAAAAGCTTAAGCCCTCCTAAAGAGCAGAGGACAAGGAGGAGGAAGAGACTCAAACTCATCAGTCTCCAGGCCATGCCAAAGGAATTGATAAAGGGGAGCTTCAGTATGGATCATCTCCTCAGTTACCTGCAGACACTATAAAGAGACACATCTTCAGTAATTGTTTTGGAGCCTAACATTATCTTAGTAACAGCAACTGGACTTTCTGGCAACAAGGTGATCCAAGCTGAAAGTGACCCACTGGGGAGCAAATTATCAGGATATCTGGAAAACCTATCCACATTCTTGGATGCACATGGTTTGTCCTGATGGCTTATCTTCTTAGCTGTGCTGCCCAAAAGCCACAGCGAGGGTTGGCCTTTTATAACCTCCAGCTCTCCTCATTTAAGAGAGGACAACTGATGAGGTAAACGATCCAATAAAAATGTAAATAAATGTCCACCCTCTTGTGAGGGCACGACTGAAGGGGCAGATGTTTTCACAGCCACTAGAAAGCTTACGAACCTTTTGCAAGTATATTAGGTACATTTGCAAACCTGACTGAGGCAGAATGTCACTTATTAACACTGGTCAGGATTGTTACATAAAAAAGCTGTTCCACATTCATAATTCAGAATAAAAGCAGAGCTGAGAAAGAACAACTAAAGAGACCAATTGCTACAGTTTATTTTGGAGGCGACAGCAAGGCAAACAGTATATTTGTTTCAATGAACTTTATTTAATTCTGTATTATACAAGTGGGAGCTGAATCCCCAAACCTCCCATCATCAATGTAATTGAGAAGCACCACTGCACAAAAGGAAGGCAGAATTTTTGAGCCAGAAGACAGGCTAGATCAAGCCATGTCTTCCCATGCGGTCAGAAATTCTTCCTCCTTCACACAATGTGCTACCCAGACCAGCAAGTTTACCCCAGGAATAAGAGAGACAAAACTAGCTCTAAACACTCCCTCCTCTCCCCAACAAAAGAGGCTGCTCAATGCCAGTAGTGGAATGGTTAAAGATAGGGAGTACACTGGGTTTTCAGTCCCTCAACCAGTCCACTAGATTAAGAAGTGAGCTGGTTACTCCCTCTTTCCTGAAAAAGATCCAGGAAAATCAAAGACCTAAAATGTTGAAGACTTACCTCCTTTCCTTCCCCCATCCCATAGCCTTGTTCTCTAAGCAGAGAGTAGGCAATGAACTCTGAGGAGGCTGAAGGAAAGACAAAGAAAATCAGGGGCTACCTGAATCCCTGGGAATCTGGTGGCTACCCTGGTGCCCTCATTCATTCCCTTTGAGGTTCAGACACCTGTTTGGAATAGTACACAGAGAGGGCCTCCCTTAGGGATTTGGAAGCAACCAGGGATACAGAACACACAGGAACCGCCGTGAGGGTACACACCATTCCAGGGATGGCCCAAACCACAAACAGGGCAAGACTCCTCCCCAACCAAGGCCCAAGGGCTGGGGGAGCTGGGATGAGGCCCTGGCAGGGGGAAGAGAGCTCCTGCAGCAGTACTGAGGGCTCATGGGATTTTACTTCTTCTTCCTCTCCTGGGAACAGCGAGGGCAGAACCTGGTAGAAAGGGAAGCAAAAAGACAGCATTTAGGGTATGACATGAACCTCAAACATATGGTCCCAAAAGACCTTTTCCAAGGTCCCTGATAAAGCCTTAACTCAAATTTTCCTTTTTAAGAGGTCTTCTAAGTGTGTATATACAGTGCTCTTCCTTCTGCCACCCAGGTTGCTTGTTCACTCACCATTTTCCTCTTGGCTTTGTTGTCAGACCCACACAGGCAAAATGAAACCATTCAATGGAACACTGTTAGGATGGAGAACAGCCAGTTAAAGAGCAGTCTTCTTTTGAAATCATTGCTTCTGGACTACCAGAGCTTCCCAATATTTGATCACAAACTCCTAAATGCCTAGTAGTGATCAGGGAATGAAGACTCACACCCAAACTATATGTTGTTAGCAAAAAACACTCCCCTTCTCCCTTGCTATGTGTGGGGGCAAGAAAACAGCCTGTCGTTTTAAGAAAAACTCTCAAGAAAGAGGCACTTAATAGATCATGACAAGCCGCCCCTCTGCCCTTCCAAACTATCTGAAGTAAGCCCTCTTCTTGTCAGTGCTTGCTGTATCAGATCCCACCCAAGCAGGACAAGACTTTTCCTGCAAGACTCCCTCCACTCCCTTCTCCCCCATTTTCATTAAGTGCAGGCTCTTACATCTGGGTTGTCACAGCCAATCATCTCGCCATAGGAGACCTGGTGGCAGAGGCAGTAAGTAGGCTCATTGGGGTCCACAGGCATATCCAATACATCCGAAGGGTGCACATTTCCAAAGGTGACTGAAGGCATCCCATACTCAGTGCTACTGCAGGACAAGAATAAAATAGGTCAGCAAAATAACTGACTTCAAGTCCCTTCATGTCTCCCAAGACAATGCCCTTGTTTACCAGAGACAGTCACTTCTCTTTCTTTAAGCACATACCCACAGCCAACTCCACTGAAGTGACCTGCCTTCTCCTTCATGCCACACTCCCCTGAAAGAATTAAAAGGTCTCCTCCTTCTTGCTTCCCAAGAAGGGATACACCACTTAGTATCGGTGGAGATCAGACTCTTCGCAAGGAAGCCTGGCCTGATTTGCAGTTCTGCACCTCATTCCCACAAATTTCTTAACACTTACGTGCGGACAAGCTTCAATTTCTTTTGGGCAGTTTTTGGTGCCTCCTCATCAGAGTTCTTCCCTTTAGAGCGAGCACGGGCAGCTTTCTTCTCTTTTTGGGCTCGGCCCTCTGGTAGGAAGAGAAAAGAGTGTTGCATCTGCCACCCCATCAAAACAGACACCTGATAGTTACAACTTCTCCAACACTAAAACACACTACCACTTCAGAGCATAAATTGCACCCCATCTTTATTTTATCTAGTGGCTTGAATACGCTCACACAAAAAGAGCCCAGGTCATCATCTTTTTACCTGTCCTTCAGATTCCAGCGTAACAGTCTTTGATCTGTACCACTCCAGTGCCTGCCTTCATCCCCACCACTTCCATAGTCACTTGGCTGCCTCCTGTATCAATCTCCAGCCCACGGGTGGTACTCACTCTTCTTGCCTTTGCTGGAAGAACTGTCATAGTCACTCGACTCTATCTGCTTCTCCTTCAGGTCTGCTTCAAAGCGAGCAAGATCTGTGTCCAGCCGTCGGATGTGCTTATCAACCTGCAAAGACAACAGTGACCAGGAGTTACCACAGAACAAAGCCCAAGAGGGCAAAGAGGAGAGGGCATGGGGCTCGTGCTAAGAGCTGAGAAGCAAGAGTGGTTAGGGCCTAAAAAGAGAGATCAGGGCCTTCCAGGACTTAGGACTTTAGAACAGCCTTTCATACAATAAGCACTAGACACGTCCCTTCATACCATCTCGTAGGTCTGCATAGCCAGCTGAACCTTGTCGTCCCCAAACTCCTTGCATTTCCCATAGGCCTCCTGAATTTGCTTGAGAAGCCCCAGTTTTTCTTCTGAAGACAAAGTCCGTGCATTGCTGATATACTCTGTGGCCAATTTATCGATCTCTGACTTGAGGTCTGCAAAGAGTTTACCATTAAATACATAAATACATACACACACACACACTACAGTGCCCTCCATTAACAGAGATGGAAGGATCAGAGCATCTGTAAGCTTCCTTCCATGCCCTGAGATCCCCGTGATAAAAGCAAAGGAAAGAAAAGCTGGTCAAGCTGCTTACTTCCTGTCTGGTCAACAAAATGATCTCTCATCCTCACCTTCTGTCCTCTGATCCAGATCTCGCATGAGCTGGAAGTTTCTCTGCAATTCGAATGGGAGGTTCTCAATACCTACAGGGAAAGGAGGATACATGGAGAAGTCAGGTTCCTGTCCACAACGCCACGGCTGGAACAAAGCTAACTGATAACAACACATACACCACTCCAGTGATTCCCAACACCCTTTCCTGGTGCACATTAATGTGCTTTCATTTGTTGTCAAATCCAAAGGAGACAGACTATAAAAATGTGGTATATTTAATCCAGGACCATAGCTCTACAATACATATTAGTTAACAGAAAACTGCTGCCATGCAGAAAGGCCTACATTAAGAAAGCAGAAAACCAAAATTTGTAATTAAGTCAGTCAGTATAATACAACATATCCATCCAAGAACTCCGTTCAGTAGTGAAAAAATTGTACAACAGCTGGTAAATAATGCCAGTTTGTTACTTCTATGAAAAGATGTCAAAATTAAAGTTGATCAAATGCTAACGCACTGGAAAGTGAGTCCATTTCAGTGCATCCATTTTACATATAGGGGACAAGAGACGCCTTCTGCAGAGCCAAAATCAAGTCTGAGACAGGACGGGGAGCAGTGAACATCAGTCTTAACCCCCCTTTGAGCCAGCACTGTGCCCTGGTGGCCAAGAAGGCCAATGGCATCCTGGGGTGTATCAGAAGGGGGGATGGCCAGTAGGTCGAGAGAGGTTGTGCTCCCCCGCTACTCTGCCCTGGTGAGACCGCATCTGGAATATTGTGTCCAGTTCTGGGCCCCTCAGTTCAAGAGGGACAGGGAACTGCTGGAGAGAGTCCAGCGCAGAGCCACCAAGATGATGAAGGGAATGGAGCATCTCCCTGCTGAGGAAAGGCTGAGGGAGCTGGGTCTCTTTAGCCTGGAAAAGAGGAGACTGAGGGGTGACCTCATCAATGTTTATAAATACGTAAAGGGTGAGTGTCAGGAGGATGGAGCCAGGCTCTTCTCTGTGACATCCAGTGACAGGACAAGGGGCCATGGGGGCAAGCTGGAACATAGGAGGTTCCACTTGAATAGGAGAAAAAACTTCTTCACGGTGAGGGTGACAGAGCACTGGAACAGGCTGCCCAGAGAGGGTGGGGAGTCTCCTTCTCTGGAGACATTCAAAGCCCGCCTGGATGCGTTCCTGTGGGATCTGATCTGGGTGTCCGGCTCCGCCAGGGGGATTGGACTGGATGATCTTTCGAGGTCCCTTCCAATCTCTAACATTCTGTGATTCTGCCTTCTGCACTGTAATCTCAGTGTGGTCTGTCCAACACCTGGAAGGATGCTATACACTGTGACTAATAAATGTTTGTAGGGCTCTGATGAGCAATGTGAAGTTGATAGTCACTTCATTTTCAGTGCACTACGCTACTTACCCCCTAGGCATCACCAGATGCTCAACTGACAAAGCTGATAAAAACAATTCTCATTTTTCCATGCCTGTCTAATCAAACTGAGATCTAGTGTCACCGCATTAACCTGAAGTCCAAGCTTGATTGCTGTCACCTTTATACCTAATTAAAAAAACAAAAAAATCTCTTGCAGGTTAAAAAAAAAAAAAAAGGGGGGGGGGAAAAGCTCTTCAGAGACACAACATAAGCACATCTGCTTCCTGAACCCACTCTCCAACACACAGAGAGTGTAAATGAAAGTGTGTCTACCCATCATCAAAACGGCCTAATATTATCAGTTCCAGCATCTGTCTCTATTTTCACTGCCACGTGTTTCTAAGGTAGAGACATTTCCCTGAAAAACAATCAGCCGGCACGGAAGGTCTGTATGCAAGAGGCAGGTTTTAACAAGCACTACACAATGGCCACGAAATTAATTCCTGTAAGAGGTAAAAACAACTGTGGACCACTGAAGTACTGAGGCCTGAGCAACAGGCCTTGGACCAAAGCTGACCTCTAGATTAACCCTCCAACAAAACATCATATAATATTAGTACCTGATCATTAGTAAAGCATCAAATAGCTTAGTTACTAAGTGTAATCACTAGTGAACATCAAATTAAATCTCTTTCCCATGTTCAGAGACAGGTTATCAAGGCCACAGGACCAGACGTCCAGCCTTGGTTGGAATGATGTGGTCAAAGCCAAACAGATAAAGAAACTCCCTTGGTTCCTCCTTGAGCCCTGGCCAAGTCTGGGGGGGAATCCAATGGAGAACAAAGCCAGATGCTTTCACATTTGAAGTGATGTAAGTTTGTTTATTCAATAGTATAAAAAGCTGGACCATCTTGCAGCAACTTTGGAGACCTGTGAGTGGACGCACTGCGTAGGACCTCCCAATCGCTGGGACAGGCTCTCCAAATCCTCACTGCAGCCGGGGCTCCCCAGCGACTGCAGATCTGGACGATGGTAATTAGGAGAATTGGTGATGTATCTTATTTAATCACTATGGTTAACCACACAGAGTAATACTTACCTTATTTTCTTTGTACTGTACTATTTTTTTTATTTTACTGCTTTGCACTATATTATCTTATTTTGTTTTATCCTTACTTATTATTTTATTGTTATTCTTTAACCATAAGTAAAGATAAGCTCAGTTCTTCAGCTTGGTGTCTGTGTCCCTTCTGCTGACCCCGTCTATTGGCAAAACAGCCTTACAGTGCTCGGACACTGTTCCTTTAACTTATTTTTTTGCACAAACAGAATAGAGTAAGTTACAATAGGTTTCTGTTGTCATTTCTAATTTAAATATCTGAGAAACACTCAGATAGTAGGTGTCCTTGAGTACCCAGACACATAATTACACAGCACATACCTATCACCCCCCTGCATTCAAGGCCAGTTAACAGTGAAAATCAATTTCTCAAAAAATTAGTAAGCAGCAAAAGGCTGCCTGCACATTCCTAAATTTGATACTTCCACGTTTGTCTGGCATGACAGATTTCACACAAGGTTCAAGCAGCTGACTACCAAATTACATCCTTACGGCTCAAAAAAGCATCTCAGAAGACAACAGGGACACAATGCTGAAAATGATCATTGCTTAGAAAGGAAAGTTACGGCAAGGATGAAATCCAGCTTGGGAATCTCAAGACTATGCCTTTTTCCTTCCTGCAATCCCCAGTCTCGTCAACTCAAACCTCTCAATTTGTACAGCAAATGAAACATGGGTCATACTGCAGCACGCTACTTTTCATTCCTCTCCAAAGCATCCCTTGCAGATGACAGTACAGGTAACCTCTATAGGAAAGCAGCATCTGTTGTCACACTACACACAACGTATCAAATTTACACCGAGTTTATTAATCCTCAAAGATCACGACTTCTAAACTCTTGACTTTGTAGTTTAATAAAAAAAGATTAATGTAATTTCTTCTGCTCTTCTAAAAAGGAAAGTTGTTAAAAGCACAAATTCCACCAGGTACAGTCAGCTTTCCCTCAGCAGGGCTAGAAACCTTTTAGACAGAATGATCACCTGAGCTAGCACAAAAACCAGCAGGATGCTATTCTCTGGGCAGAACAACCCCACACGAGGTTATAGCCATGTTTCACTGAGATGTTCTAGCAGCAGGAGAAACTCAGACAGGAGTTTGCTTCTGCTATAGAACCTGAAAGGGACTGTGCTCTAGTTTTCACTGCCATTACTGTAAAAATCTGCCACCAGCTGTCTCTAACGCCAGCACATGCCCTTTCCTGGAAAGCCTCTTTCCTCCCTTTGCCTCTACGTGGTCTCACCACTTCAGCCCCGGCCATCTGTCCTTCAGAGACTCTCTCTTCCCAGGGCTTCCCCTCGGCCAGGCCAGTGGCTCCCCTGCCCCATTACCTGCCCCGGTGTGAGCAGCGCTCCCTGCTCCCGACAGCTCCTGGCATAGCGGCGAGGGGCCGTACTCAGCTCTGGCTCTGGCCTAGCAGGTGCTCAGCACAGACACAATCGGTGGATCATTTAGCAGTCAAGCACGTATGAGCAATGATCTTCCAAGAGGCTCATTAGCTGGGCAGGTTTCCATGGGGACTGACAAGACTGTAATTTGAATTCCTTCCCTGCTAAAACCAGCAAATTGATTTCCTAAAATTCTATCAAAATTTTTCACTCTGCACATCTATTATTGGACCAAGGTTCTCCAATTGCTTCATCAATATATTGGTAGAAACCGAAACAACTGACAGTACAGTGACTTTATAATCAGAATTGTTACAAAGGTGCTTAATTTAGTCAAATTAAAGTGGGAAGAAACTGAGTGCAACATTAAAAATTATGATCCAGAGAGCCTGGCAAGCACAAAAAGATAAAGCTGCAGCTAAGCAAGTTTTAGCTGAGCAACGAACTGTTTGTATGGTATATAGTTTATTTAAGTATGGGGAAGTTTTCTACTATCTGCAGCTTAACTCAAAAGCTCTCATCTACCCTTACAAAAAAGTGATACTATGCATCACAGCATTTATCACAGTGGTTCAGAACCCTTGTTGAAATTGTTTGGCCTGTGCCATGCTGGCTATCCCACACCATAGAATCATAGAATGGTTAGGGTTGGTCCCAACACATCCCACTAGACCAGGTTGCTCAAAGCCTCATCTAGCCTGGCCTTGAACACCTCCAGGGATGGGGCATCCACAGTTTCCCTGGGCAACCTGTTCCAGTGCCTCACCACCCTCACAGTAAAAAAATTCTTCCTAATATGCAATCTAAATCCACCCTCTTTCAACTTAAAAACATTAGCCCTTGTCCTATCACTATGCTCCCTAATAAAGGGATAAATCACCACCCTAACAGTCCCATTTAAAAAAAAGTTTCCGTTTCCTCGTTTCTACTAACATAACACTTTCCCTCGGCCTTTCTAAAAAATATTCAAGTTACTTTTGTAGTTTTGTTTCCTCCTGAATTTCTCCTTTTTCCTTTAAAATTAATTTCCTCTTTCTTCTTACTTTTCATGACTAAATACTATATATTGTAAAATATCCAAATGATTATCAGATTCTGAAATGGATCATAGTAAAGAAAAAACACCCTACAGGCATCCTTGATCACTTGAGAAGAGGGCAATGAAAGGCATTCACTCTGCCCCAGATAGGCAACAATCCAATAGAAAAATAAAGAAAAGCAACACAAATGGCATAGCAGCAAGAGAGGAAGAGGAGGATGGCGAAGATATACAGCGAAGAAAGTGCTAGCAAGGCCAGCATCTTGGCCTGAAGTGTGGGCTGGCACACTTACATTAATATGCAGCTGTGTCCACCTGCACAGATCCACACAGAGCCACGTGCAGTCCCACTGTGCCCCACTCGTTCCCATCACAGTATGATTACTCTGAAAATCATTGGCAAGGTCTCTCATTGAGTTTTTCCCACCCCTTCCTTTTCTTACCTTACTTTAATTTCTTATCACACGTTAAAAGTCTCTCTACTTATCTTTGTCTTTTGTTTCCAGAATTTTTATCCCTTCATTACTCCATTCCTCTTTCATCTCCTTTATTGTCCTCTTTCCTTGTCATTCCTTCCCCCATTCATTCTGCAGGCATCCGTAAGTATGCTGTCTCGTCCCTTAAGAACTGCGCATTGTCACTCTCCAAAAGTCAGAATCCATCACCACCCTCCGTCCCCTCCAATTATTACTTTATTTATTTCTTTTTAGAAACACACATGGGGTACCAAGTGTAGGCAACTGATACTTAATCTTCAGCTGCTTAACTCGGATGCTAACTCTGACCTACACACACAGAAAGCAATCCTACGCAACCTGATAACTTTCACCATGCTTCATTCTCCCATGGCATGTTTTTTAACCGTGCAAAACAATGGGTTTGTACTGTGACAATGTCCAAATTCCTAAAGAGAGATCCATTGCACCAAGCACTATATAAATACATGGTGCCTTTCCTGAGACATCTGCTCACCCACCATGGTCAGATGCATGTTTAAATTTATTTAAAAATGTGAAAATACATTTTAAAACATAACTATGGTTGCTTTATTGAACAGTACAGATTTCAGTAAACACTTTAAACACCACGCTGCTGAAGGTAATTTTAAAAAGTCCTGCTTGTGTCAGGGATTGCCACAATAAGAGGGTAAGTACTTTGCCCTCTGAGATAGGAAATCGGCTGGGATCTTGCAAGGGAAGCACACAGGACTTTTTGTACTCCATTATTCTCATAATTTTGTAGCCTTTGAAGTATACTGCAGGACAACTGGCTTAGAGCAATCTTCAAGAGCTTTCTTGCTTCCTCATTAGGGGAAAGGCTGTCTTTTACACCCTTTCATCCCTCCTTTAAAGGATATAACCCTTTTAAACTGCTGCTTCTACTCTGCCCTAGGTTCTTAGATAATTATTTCTCTTCCTACGCAGTTTATTGAAATCGGGGCAGGAGCACAATATATACCTTTCTCTCTATTCATATACGGCTCAGCCCTACTGCAATATAAGCATCCCAACCTGTAACATCCTCACTACAGCTCTGCAAGGGATAATGCTACCTACATTTTTATGAATGGAGTATTCATGTGCCTGGAGGACTGACTTAGCCACAGGCACCCAGGAATTCTGCAGCCATGTCGTACACTCCAAGCTCTGGGCCAGTGCAGTGCACACTAGTCCACCCAGACGCTGGCCAAAGAAACACCAGTCAGCAAGGACAGTCAACGGAACAGCCACATAAATCTAATACTCCCCCAAAGAGGAGACCTTTTTCTCAGGGAGGGGGGGTCTGTTTTTTTTTTTTTTTATTACATTAGTTCAATGCTACAGCATCCACAGCCAAGATAGTAGGTAATGCTGTTCAGTCTCAGAAAAGGGATCTTAATTGCTGTGTTAAAGATCAATCTTGACTTCAGAAGCTTGAAGGACTTGGAAGACTGACATGTCAAATGAGATCCGCACCATGCCAGGCATTTCCAGCCTGTCTCCAAAGGTAGGGACCACCACCAAAGAGATCAGAGGGCTGTTTGCCAAAACGGTCACGTAAGATTTGCTGGTGGGTAAGTGAAGAAATGCAGAGAAAATGCAGTATGCTTTGTCTTGTAAAGCCATCTTGTATCAGCTCTGACAAAAATACCAGTCAACAACAAAATCAATTCTAAATAAACTGGTCATTAACAACAATAAACATATTAGTGTGGGCTGTGCCAGTAGCTTTCACACAGAAACAAATGATGCCTGTGAATCACCAAATCCTCTCCCCTGCATGAGATCTTTTGTAATTTTCCATAGATCATCTGTGCCTCATCACAGATGCAGCTAATCCAATGTTCCAGTAAGGTGAAAGGCATCTTTCACTACACTAAAATGGTGCTGAATATAGAAACAATTTATTAAGAGATTTGCATATCTGAAGTATGATGTGAAAAATTTTAGAGGTAAGAACAGGAGGGTACAGCTACATGCTACATTGGGGAGGGGATAACAGTAATGATGGTAGGTAAACTGAGAGATGAAAGAACTGCTGGGAAACTTGAAATGCAGCCAGGTAGTAACAGGACTGGGAAGGAATTGAGGGCTAGCCTACAGCAAGTTCTGACATCACCCCCATGCCCTCTAAGAGTAAGACAACAATACACATCATACCCTAATTTGATGAAGCTCTACAGAGGAAAATCCATACAGGTGTAGCTATTATGAAAGCTATACTTTACTAGGTTAGCTAATGTTATCAAGGAATGAGAGGACCGTCCCATGTCAGCTGTAGGAGAAAGAAGATGACTTTCAAGAGGGTATACACTGTTCCTGTTGCTCTGTGCTTATGCTGGCATAAGTTTTCTAGTATTGACAAGCCCTGAACTGGTGCAACTCTATGTGCCTATTGACATACGCAAACAGAAGGAGCAAAGGAAACATGATGCCTCCCTAATCAATATAAAAAAGGGGCAAAACCCAAAAGAAAATGACTACACAGTACCATGTTAACTTACCAGCTGAGGACTCCTCATCTAAGTCTGTTGTCTCCACCCTCCTCTTCACTGAGGCAGGTATGTCCTAGTGTGTGCTCCTGGAACAGGTCCTGACTGGTAGCCTCCAAGACAATGGAACGAATATCAAGCAGCTATCTGAGTAGACAGGCCAGCGACATCCTTCTTACCTCTCAACCTCACCAAGGTTACTAGCCCTCTGATGACAACTCTCCCAAGCATTTAGATCTAATTTAGACCAAATGTTGGCAGAATCTAGTTCCTCAGAGGTTTGGGGTGGGGGAAGATCGAAACATTTTTTTATTGTTTTGTTACCATTCCTTACCAACATTTTATGCTGACATTGATTCAGTAACAGACCAGTTGAACCATATGGAAATTTGACTTCCTTCCAGTCTGGCACATACTTCCCAACTGGAACAACGTGTGCTCCCCATTCAGTAAGGGAAATACAGCAATACCCTCACAGTCCAGGCAGGAACATACGTGGTGGACAGTGATGGTTGGAACCAGCACAGAGGGTGCTGTTTGATTGCTTGAGAAAGCATACTCACAAACACGACACTTCTATGCCCCTCATCTATCTGAGCAACTGGGCAGACGTGTCCTCAGCAGTAGACAGAGCATAGGCAGGTGAGCAGAGAGGTCATTTCATAATAAATTCAGGCACCAAACAGTTGAGGAGAGGTACATGCCCTGATTCTGCCGCCATAAAAGAGGAACTTGTATGTTGTCACTACGTATAACTACTTTATTCTGATACCCACTAGGTGGGTAAACAGGGAAGCACTGACAATAGAAAATACATGTGGTTGCACAGCAGTTGCCTCTACTATAAAGACAATGCCTACACTTGTAGCACATTCACATATAAACAAAAAATCTATTTGTGACTGTTTTCTGAATATAGGTACTTCAACAATCCCCATTACACAAAAGCTCTGCTATCGTCTCAAAAATTCTAAACATGAAGAATAACTCAGTGTTTGCACCTCATGTTCTGGAAAATCTGTATTAGTCACCCGTCCTTTCTCCCCTTCAAAGCCTGCACTACAGTATTTCCAACCCCGTACGATAGCAAATACTGAGCCAAGAACAGTAACTCATGTTTGAGCAAGCACAAACTCTTCTAATGAGTCTTCATGCACAGTCAATCTTCAACTGCAACAAGAAACACTCCTCTTCTTCCCCTTCCCTGAATCCTTTGGCAGTCATTGAAGGGTCAGCTTTAGTAGGAGGAAGGAAGGAAGGAAGGAAGGAAAGTGATCAGAGTAAACAAGATATGGAGCTCCTCTGTCAAGATGTTCAACATAGAAGGAACGTGCCTATTTTTCTGCTGCAGAAACACCTGCTAGGAGCGTAACACATTTCAGACAGATACGACTTGCAATTAACAGCTTAGAGCAGAGGCAAGGACATGTCTAAGCCTAAATCTAAACCCAGTTTCTAATCACAGCAAGGACCTGAAAGCTACTGAAATACCAGACCTAAGAAGCTGCCAGACACCTTTTACTAAGAGAACTGTTGTTAACTTGGCTATTCCACAAAAATCTCCCGGAAAAGAACTTTAGATGTCCAAAGTAGAGGACTCAAAGTTTACGAACAGAAACAGCTGAGGCTGTATGCATAGCTTTGTCAGAGTGCTTGTGCATTTTAACATATAGTTTTTAATTACCTAACCACATGAGATTTTCATACAAGGCACTTCTCATTCTCATTCAAAGTCTTATTTTATTCTCTTTGCTCAATACAGAGTCACACATACACGACCCAAAACCCAATCTGAAAATTGCCTTGGTAATTAGCTTTTCAAGGCATTCATTACCATGATATTAGAATGCTTTTTCACAATGCTGCTGTGGAGTAGCCCACTTTCCTTACCAATAAACTGAAGGTCAATAGATTTACTGAGGCAAGGAGATTAAGGCCAAGAAGACCAGCTAATTACAAGCACACCTCTTGAAATGTCTAAAAATGCTACATACTCTGACTTTTCAGAATTATCTGTTCAAAGCAGACTTCAGTTGCAGCTATGAGCATTCTGCACATCTACTCCTCTGACTACAAATTTTCACTCATAATTGGAGGGAACCACAATGTACACAAGGAGAAGCTGTAAAAAGCATGACCCCCAAAATAAACACAAACATCAAACTCACTTTGTCACAGTGGCATTCAACCACCTCAAACATGAGGCCACCTTTTTTCTTCCTACATTCTTCACTTAATTCATTATACACCTTCCTTTCTTCAAGGATTTGAAGAGGTCCTACAAACAACTGCCCTCCTTCATCACACACTCCTCATGCACTCCCTGAGCAGATCCAGCCAGTAAATCATATGAAAGAGAAACTCTGTGGGAGGAAAAAAAAAAATTCAACTGAAAACTGTGTCTGCATTAGCACTATAATACTATAAGAATTCCATTCCAAGAAGTATAAATGTAGACATTTTTAAAAGACATAAAAGACTAGACATTTTTAAAAGAGCTGACCAAAGGTCCTGGACCAATTTTCAGGAAGTTTTGGAACACTAGTGAACAACTTTAAAACTGAACTGAATGCTTTTAAAATACCAAAATAATTAAAAAAAAAAAAAAAAAAAAAGGGAGGAAGAAGCTAGGGGCAGACTGAATGCTGCCAGGTAGGCATGAAAAGAAATGGAATAGCTGATCTGAGATAATATCAAAGAATTAAATGAGGCTGAAAATATAGATGAAGTGTTAAAACAAACTTGCGTGACTCGACCCTTTTTAGGAATAATATACACTTCACTAGTGAAAATTATTTTTTGAAGTGATTAAACTACAACTTGCAAATGCTCCATTTAGTATCAGAAAGTATCTTGCAAAACAAGCGAAATAAGAAAAAACCAAACATAAGATATATTAAAAGTACTTTAAGTGGATACATAAGACTTTAGAATGCATTACAAAGAACTATCAGCAGTGGCTGCACCACTCATGCAAATCACACACAAAGCAGTTCTTGATCCAAAAAAAGAAAAGTTAATCATTTGGAAGTGAGATACAGACTGGAAGAACAAGAATGGAAGGAACAGACCACTGGGACAGGAAGAGACAACCCGACTGCAAACAGATACTTTCCATCAAGTCTTACGGAGGATAATACATTTAGGAATGAGCCATGTAAGCGATGGATAAAGGATACTGGACAGTAACTCTAAGAAACAGAAAGAATGTATCATATCAATACCACGGTAGATAGTTACCTGAATATGAGCTCCCAGCTGAAACACAATGGCGAACAGGGATAAGGGCATACCCAACAGAAGAACAATAACCTGACTTCTTTAGTTAGCACCATGAAGAAGACTGGTTACTAAAGGACCGTATGCATTTTCAGACAGTCAGATGTTCAAGTAGGATGTCAAAAGATTAGAGCAAGCTTGGAGAAGAACAAGATGGCTAATTAGAAAACTGAAAAATATGTTATTGCAGGCAATTTTTTTTTCTAAGTTACCAAAAAGAAGGTTAAGATTTAATCAATTACAATCTACACAGGGAAGATGCTTTTATTGAGTGTCAACATGGCAGGTAAAAGGCATTATAGGTGCAATGACTAAATATTGGAACTGTGAAAATTTACAGACAAAAGTCAGAAAACCATGACAGGAAAGCCTACCTGCAAACTAACTTACTGAAGACTGAGATGGATGCTCTTTTGACTGGATCTATTAAAATTCATATGATGTGCTTTTCTGAAATAAACTCTAGATTAAGCTCATCTTACAAGAAGCTAACAAAGTGAAATAATGTTCCATATACTATACAGGACACCAGACAAAACTGAAAAAGGCCTCAAGAGCTCTAAGAATATGCAAAAAAGGCTAAACCATTGCAGCAAAGATTGCTTTGTTTTTCATAACTTCTTCATAGCCAGGTTTTTTTAAGTTCCTTTAGACTGTGCACATTATCTTTTTTTAAGCAAGAATCCTGAAAAATGAGCCTACACCACCATATTCATATCTACCTTCAAAAGGACAAGAATCTCCAATTCAATTGCAGGACCACACATCTCAGCTGAGAGAAAAAAAAGGAGTTTGTAATTTTCTCTGCATGTTTGCACTAGGGGGAACAGAGGAGTTTCCAGGGGGTCAATTTTAGCTGACAACGAGATCCACAAGTGTTTGTCTTTGGTGGGAGTACTCCGTAGCCAACAAGCTCACCTACAGCTTCCTTTCTCTCCAACTTGGTATCTACCATACCTCTCCACACGCAGTGCTGCAACTCTCATCTCTGCCTACCATCTGCAAATCCGAGTCTTTCAATCCTTTATCTTTTCACTGCATCTCAAAATACACTTGTACTCTCCCAGTAGGAAATCACTGCATCCTCCCCTATGCGCTTACTCCTTGTCCATCTGCTTCTTTTGCCTCTCATCCAGCCCCCGTCCTCCCAACTCCTAGCCATCTTTGCTGAGGAGCCTCAGTCAACTGCAGTCTTCCACAATGGAATGGGAAGAGCAGAACATCTTTGCCCAGCAATTCTTGCTCCTCTCTAACAATCTGCCTCCTCATCCAACTCTTCTTCCTGGCTTTTGAAACCTCCTTCTTTGCAGCTCCTGGATCAATACCCTTGCCTGTTCACTTCCAGCTTCTTTTCAGCCTTTGCAGAAAAGCAGCATTTACTAAGGTTCCTGAACTTCCCTAATTTAATTCACAAGAGGTTTCCTTTCCTAATGACAAAAGGACCCCTGTAAACACAAGGAATGAGACCCCTTGTCTCCATATCATCGTATTGGCTCCGTGCTGGAGGTAACCTAGTGCAGCAAAATTTAAGAACCAAGCTCCAATGTTTCCAAGCATATACAAACAGATGGCAAGACATTTAACTTGGCCAGGTATAACGAAGCAACAGGCGCATTGCAAGCACTACCATGCTTTAAACACACAGCATGCTCCCCCATTTCTAGTGTTGACACCAGATCAGAAGAAAAGTGTGAAAATGGCATTCATCAAAGAACAGGTTACCAAATCTTAACCAATTTGTCCATTCCTTCAAAAACAACTCCTCTGATTAGTCTACTAGCTATCCTAAGAACCCGGGAAAAAAACACACATTCAAGTCTTATTCCCCAAAGATCTAAGTCTGACAAAGTTATAAGCACCTTCGAGCAGGATGGTATCATAGGAAGGCTCAGACAACTCCATCAGTATTCACAGAGCATTTCCTCAACCAGCAGAACAGGGCTGCACTTTTAAAACTACACCGAAGAAATCTATCAAAACCATCTCTCTACGGATACAACAGTTATCTTCAGCTCGATTTCACCAGCCCTGACGTTCATCCCGGGAAAGCCGCTGACAGCCCAGCCACCCCTCTCGGAAGGCGGCTGGAGCAGCACCCGGCTCCTTCCCTTCCTCCCGCCCGGGACAGCCCCAGCGCTGCCCACCGGTGTCAGCACGGCGCGATCACGGACCGCG